>NW_015639582.1:306039-325035 GCF_001515625.1 Sinocyclocheilus rhinocerous | reverse complement strand
ATATATATATATATATATATATATATATAACCAAATTATGGAAACAGACAGTTTGAAAGTTTCAATATTGACTGGATTCCTCTTCATTTGATTGTTTCTGTCTCGAAGGAGAGCATTTCTCAGGTGCGGCCGCTGGTAATCTGCCACTGTGCAGCGCGAGAGAATCAGACCGTCACAGACGACAAACCCGACAGTGGAAAATGGCCCCTGACAGTGTTTCCCGTCCCTCTTTCTCTCCCTGTGTCCTGTTATCTGCTCATCATCCCTCTCTCCATATCCATTATCATTGTTCTCGTGTCATTTCTCCTACCGCTCACAGACACTTGACATTGCCTTAAAATATCACTGTATAACCCTCTTCACCGTATGAATCAATTCATTTCTTTTTAGTTGTGTCGACATGTACTGTACAGTGTATTAGACCCTTTTATACAGTGTCATCTATAGAAGCCTGTTTTTGCCACATAAGCAAATATGCTTTGGTAAATCATTATGAGATAAAAAGTCAAAATTGTGACATGTCATAAGGAGATAATTGTGAAAAAAAAGTGATAATTTTTGCACTTTTTATATCATAATTGTGACTTGGTGTGTCACAATTATGATATAAAAAGTGCAAAAATTATGACGTCATAAATATGAGATAAGCTCAAAATTGTGACACTAAGTCATAATGAGATACAAAGTCATAATTGTGACACACCAATGCCGGTTTCACACTGCTCATGTAAGCAGCGCATATTTTTTTCGGCGCCCATGTTTACAGATTATAGAGTATTCACAGCACACGCAGAGGCGGCGCGGCAGCGCGTAGCAGGAGCAGAGCAGAGCAGAAGCGACAGTGCCGCGATCGTTTCGGCGCCAAGTCTATTTTTGCTGCGCCGCTTACGCTGAATTAAAGCCACAGTGTATTGTTCTTGATCAAAATTGACCTGATTAACATGAAAAATAACAATTTCACCATCAAATCATGTAAGTGAGGTGTTTCGTGTTTAACAATAATGGGGCAAAAGGCACACAGTATTGATAAATACTTTAGCTAAAATAATGTTTTTTTTTATGTCTAAGTTAATACTTGTTCAAAACAATCACTTTAGCAAAGTTTGTATTAGGCTATTTTCTGCTTATTTTGATTAATAATGTTCAATAAATATACTGTCATTAAAATGTTAATATAAAAATATATTTTAAAATACAGAAACAAAATAAAAATTTAAGATTCTGAAAGCATTGAAGGAGATCCCATAATAATGTAATATAGATTTACAGTAGTAACAACAAATTATATTTTATTATATGATATGATTAATATTGTGTTTTTAAATATGATGGTTTCATTATAAACATGGTGATTATCTCTAAGGTGGACACCAAACATAATATATGATATTTACCATCTGAATCTAACCATGTCATGTCAACAAATGGAAAAGTCAGCCATCTATTAATTATCATGTTAATTATTGTGCCTTTCGCCCCAACAGCAGGGGCGCTTTTTACTCCAAATACCATACTTTTAAATATTCTTCTCGTTATTGAAAAACTGTTGCTTTAATTATCTTAAACCAAACTGGGAATCATTAAGAAGACCTTTGTCTCAAAATATATTCAATAATTTTAGCGATTCTTATTTGCTACTTAAATCTACAAAATAAAAAAAAAACATCAAATATTAGAGTTAGCACAAAATTAACTACAAGAAAACGTCTCAGGTTACGTATGTAACCATGGTTCCCTGAGAAGGGAACGAGACACTGCGTCCTCTAGGGGTCGCTATGGGGAACGACTTCGGCGTGACCGGTGTCTGAAGCATACATCTAAACACGACAATGATTTTGGCCGGCGACAGCCTATGACGTCATCACCGGCGCGACCACAGTATAAACCAGCGCCGGTAGAACACGTCATCCTCTTCTTCGTCTGAAGCTTACGTCCGAAGCATGGCGAGGAGACTAGAGGAAGCAGTGTCTTGTTCCCTTCTCAGGGAACCATGGTTATATACGTAACCTGAGACGTTCCCTTCTGAGGGAACTTCGGAACTGCGTCCTCTAGGGGTCGCTATGGGGAACGGTATACCCACGCTGCCATGCTGAGGGGAGTGCATGCCAATACCACGGCGAGCACTAAGTACCAACTCAACAAGTCAAAGGAGCTGCCCCTAGGACGTTTGACGGCTGTCAGTGACATAACCCCCTATGGCCAAAGGCCTGAGCTGTGCACCAAACTTACCTATAAGGGATGGCTTGTATAAAGCCCGAGCCCAAGGCAAAGCTCAAGCCAGGAATAAAAAAATAACCAAGGATTCCTTTTAGGGGATAAGGCAGAGTTTCAGGGCTGCTTACAAACCCATATCCTGGCCTGTCAAACAGAGACTACCTCCTGCTCTAAGAACGAGCTACCGAGGATCTCAAGATACCCAGGGAAACTTAGTAGTAACACCCTGTCTAGAAAGTGAATATGCGGAGAGTGGGGCCCAGGGTAACCGGGGCCAGAGCCAACTCAGAGAAAGGGGACGAGGCAACAACGCATCACCCTTACCATAAAGGCTTTTTAGAAGGTGCACAAAGGCTGATGTGCACACCTGCCATGAATATGGACTTTAGAAAGTGCACAGAGAACTAGCGTGAGCACTTACCATAGATATGGATTTAGAAATACCGTAATGAACCAACGGTTGAGAGGAGCCCAAGGTGAAAACCTGGGCCTAACCAACTCATAGAAAGGCAATGCGGGAGGCCGCATGCTCAGAGCGCATGTAGATTGAAAAAGGTGTATCTCATAGACAAACCCTCCATGTGTGGGGAGAATCACCAACTCAACTAAAAAACAGTCACCTCAAACTGGGAGCAGAGTGCGCATAGGTGACCCTCTAAGTGAGGGGAGCACTGCTAAGCTCGACCAACAAAAAGAGCAGCCTAACAGGGAGGCCGACGAAGGCCTAACAACCTGAGGCTGCTGCTCAATGGCTCCAGACCATCTATCAAACTGCAGAGTGGAACAAAAGAGTATTAGGCCCCTCAACGCCTCAGCGAGAGGAGCCTTTACATGCATGTAGGTTGAGAGGATGACTCAAATCTCAGGAGACCCCTCGGGGTGAGACATGAGTAGCGCGTCCTGGCCGGGGTAGCTTCTTGAAGCAAACACCCAGCTAGGACATCAGGGAGCACATCACGAAGCATTATACTCCGAAAAATGCTTACCCGAATGGAGGACCGGCGGGCCCTGAAGTTGCAGCGTTATACTGCGGAAAAACTTGTTAGTGAATTCACATAAACTAGCAATAGATAGATGAGATGGATCGTACTCACCAACCACGGCTCCCGCGCAGACTCAAGCTCACAGGGCATCATCTGAAGGCAAAGCCCGAAGAGCCCTTCTGCTTAGTGGCACGGAGAGCAAGATCTGTGGTAAGAAGCAACTCAGCCACTTCATCATAATAAAACACTCCTATGAGAACAAAAGGAAATTACTGATAATTTCCTTTCCCTGTTCTACCCATCAACCATGAATCGCGGCAACGGGCAGCCAATTCTCACCGCGACCGCAACACTCAGCACGCCTTCAGCTCCCGTGGGAGCTAAACACGCTCCACCCAAGCGCTAGATTACCTCGGAAATCAAGCGAGAATGACAACCGCTGCCGCGAATGCGTCGCTATTCCTGCGAGAGGCGAACGCACTCATGCAAACACTATCTACAAACTCAGGTAAATGGTGAAGTACTCACCTCCCCCTCAGTAGTCTTGTGAATGCATCACGATGAGCACAAGCCATCTCCTAGTGAGACGAGCACGTTCAATTCATGCTTATCCCTCACAAGAAACAAACAATGAATGCAGAGCGCATCCAACTCCCTCGAGATCTGAACGCGCTTGCTCTTCACCACACACACACAGAAACTGAAACTGTGGGTATCAGAGCAAAGCCTCTGCTGAGAAAACATGCATTCCTAGTTGTGCTTAACATAAACAAACGTTCAGTGAAGACGAAGAAGAGGACGTGTTCTACCCGCATCCTTTTATACTGTGGTCGCGCCGGTAGTGACGTCATAGGCTGTCGCCGGCCAATATCATTGTCGTGTTTAGATGTATGCTTCAGACACCGGTCATGCCGAAGGCGTTCCCCATTGTGACCCCTAGAGGACGCAGTTCGAAGTTCCCTCGGAAGGGAACACATCACTGCCAGGAGTTATTGCCCAAACTTCAAAGGTCTGTTTAAATGATTAAAACTAGAGGCATTTATTAACTTTGAGATTTATTTTTATCATGTAAACTATATGTACAGCATGTTATATGCACGTGACAGAGGGGAACACGGCCGCATCACAGCATGCTGCCCATATCAAAGCACACGACAGACAGTTGTCGGAGAACACCTGAAAAGCGTGACCGAATGAACGATACTCATCTGTATTTGCAGTACAAAAGCCGGTTCAGCTGTGCGCAACAAACGCTGCCAATGTGAAAGCACAATGGGCACGCGCTGCTCCCGCTCTGCATACTTCTGCACTGCCTCTGCTCTGCTTGCGCGTCCAGTGTGAAAACGGTGTAAGTAATAACTATGAGATAAAAAGTGGAAATTTATGACATAGTAAGTCATAATTATGAGATAAGGTCAGAATTGTGTCACCAAGTCATAATGAGATAAAAAGCTAAAATTATGACATACTAAGTCATAGTTTTGAGATAAAAAGCAAAATGTGGAACACTGAGTCAATTATGAGATAAAAATTCAAATAATTACAAAAATCATGACATATTAAGTCATTATGAGATAAAAAGTCAAAATGATAATATACTTAGTCACATTTATGAGATAAAAGTAAAAAAAATTGATACACTAAGTCAGTTATGAGATAAAAAGCAAAATGTGGAACACTAAGTCATTATGACTTAGTGTTCCACATTTTGCTTTTTATCTCATGAAACAAAAAGTTGAAATTATGACACTAAGTCATAATTGAGATAAATATTTCAAATAATGACAAAAATCATTATGACATACTGTCATTATGAGATAAAGGTCAAAATTACGATATACTAAGTCACATTTATGAGATAAAAAGTCAAAAATATGACAAAAATCATGAGATAAGTCAAAATTATGAGAGAAAAAAAGTAATTTCTTTCAAAATTATAGCTTAGTATGGCATAATTTAAAATTTTTATGTCATAATTATGACATGATCTTATGTGGTGTAAATGGGCTCCTGTAGCTGTTGGACACCAAATACATTGTTTATTGACAAAAAAGCACATTTGGATGCACAACGTGATCAGGGGTGTAAAATTACAGCGATACTGTACTTAAGTGAGGGAATACTGTGTCAAAGTTATATATATATTAACTAAGGCATCTCTTCACAAGGACAAATGACTGCAATTGTGTTCAATTACATTTCACATTGAAATCGATGTCATTGGTTGTACATAAAAAAAGCACGAGAGCTCAATTTGATTGGCTTAGCAGCTTAGTAAGCTAAAACACTATAGGCTTATATTTTTGTATAACAGGAAATATTTAAATAATAATGTATTACTTTTCTCAAAGGGAGAAACTGCTCCACATTTCAAAGAAACAAGTAGAATAAAAGTTGCAGTTTCAAAATCACTCAAGCAAAGAACGCCTTCCCAAATTAGTACTTAAGTATATTAATGAAGTATAATTAAGTACTTTAACACCCCTGCATGTGCTACTTGAAATATCACTGTTGTATGATTAATCAGATTTCAATATAAATGCTTTTCTTTTTGCAGTTTTTAAAGTCGACATGAAATGCATTCACAATCTGTTTGACTTCTTAGAGCAGGACTTGATTTTATTCATCAGAGTTTGATGCGATGGTGTAAAGTGGGCGTTTAGTGAGTTTGAAGAGGTTTTTTTGACCTGGAACGTGGAGGATGAAGGTCATGTTCACCCTCATCTGCTATTATTGCCGTAACCTTTAGTACATTAACCAGCATTAAATGACTTCACAAAGATTTTAGAAAGCAGCTGAATAGCTATTTGGCAGCCTTGATGTCAAGTGTAAAAGAAAGTCATTTCAAGGACGAAGAAAATTCAATGAAAGATAAAAAGCGTGGACAATAAGACGAGGAACATTTGTGAGGAAAGTTGCTTTTATCTTGACTTGAACATCAGTAAAAGCAGCTCAGATCCACATTGCCATGAAGTGAATCGCTCCTCGTGTCTCTCAGTGTCATCAGAAATAGAGCTGTTATCTAATTCTTCATGCTGTGTGTGTGTGTGTGTGTGTGTGAGAGAGTGTGTGTGAGTGAGAGGGAGTGTGTGTGAGAGTGTGTGTGTGTGGGAGAGAAGCACATTGGGGTCAAAGGCCCACCGCCACATGTGGGCTGAATCTGTGCAAGCGTCAATCTTTTTACAAACTCTTTTTGGTGTAAATAAGCTCGTAAGAGTTTTCAATCCTCTTGCTTTTGCAGTCTTTCATCTGTTCCTGACTCTTCATCGTGTCGCTCATGGATTTGTTCTCTGTGGAAAGGGCTGTTGTTTGTCTCACACTGGCTCTCTGTAAAGGCGACTGCAGTATTTCAGTCAGTGACTCATTTGAACAGTCTCCAGACGCAATACAGAAGCACAAGCGCGAGTCAGGTCAGATGAGTTCAGACAAACGTTTCCCATAATCCCTCATCATTAGTTCATTAGCCGAGTGTGAACATTCACAATTTTCCCAATTTATCAGCTGCATGTTTATGAGTGTTTTTAATCGCAACAGCAAACAACTAATACTCTGCATTTGTTCCTCATTCCAGCTTATTTTAGATTTCACATTTATTCATATTTGCTTAATGCTTATTTTCCTTTTTATTTGATGTATTTTTCCTGATGAAAATGGTATTGTAAAAGGAGTCTGTAAAATGAGTCTGTCTAGATTTGAAGAGAATTAAAATTATAGTTTGACAGAAAGTCTAAGTGTCTCATTTTCTCTTAAAAACACAATTATTTAATCATTTTGCATATTTCAACAAAACGAAATAAACAAATTATATTTTGCTTATGAGAAAATGAAGCTGACATTTTTTTGCATTGTCATTAAAATAATATATCGTTTGTACTTTCCCTTGATATAATCTGATATAAAGCTCAGCTTTTAGTGCCTAACATAAAAACAAGGTAAAATTATGGATGTATAATGAAGCTCACATGTATTTTCTCTGTTTATTTATGCATTTATTTATTTCTTTGTTGATTTCAGCACACAGTCTGCTCATGATCTGTAGGTGTTGCTGTGGCTTTGGAAGAGGTTTGTTTGTCATTAAATATATGAGCACTCATCCTTGCACTAAGAGCGAGAGAGAATGAATCAGTCACTCAAGTGCCGCTGGCGCTGGACGTTACAGAACAGGAGGGGCGTGGCCTCAGGGATGCGTGACTGACAGCTCTCTGGGCCAATAGTAGGGTCGTTATGAGCTTGATGAATCAAAGAAAAAAATGTCCCATTCATCCTCTAAATACTTCTTGCTGTTTGTTTTTACCATTTTAAGTCTCTTCAATAGATGCCATTTTTCATCTAGATGAAGTTTAAGTGTGGTTCCAATATCCAGATACTTTTTGGGTGTTAATGCATTAATTAGTCATGCATTGATAGAGTCTTAGCATGAGCATGTTCTCTCTGTCTGTCTCTCTGTGGCCTCTTGGCATCTCCGGCAGGTTTCCAGTCCAAGGCCGCCAGTGACATTTGCTCCTCTGTTTGTAGCTCTTAAAGCGCCGCAGGTTTCCATCTGCTGTCTCGCGCATTCACGCTTCCCAAACATGGACAGACAAAAGACACGGAGAAGCCTAATGTACACATGAGCCGGGCTATATTTGCATGTAGAAGAATATAGACAGGCTATATTATAGCAGTTTGCATTATTCTTTTCTATATGTCTCAATAAATTTATGATAAAAAGGTTAAAATACTTTTAACTTTCTTATAAGATCTCAATATGTCAATGTTTGTGAATATGCAAACAGTAACAAACAGAACTGACATGTAGTTTTAAAACATTAAAACAAATGGAAAAACAACCAGATCATTTTGTCGTAGACACATCTAATTACAAAAGCATAATGCAACAACAAGTCTGTAAATTGCTTGTTTCTATGTGCTCTGGGCTCCTTGACCCAAATAACATTCCCAGGCTGTGGAGGAGAAACATGATTCTACTGACACGATCAGAATCTAATGCCTCAAGGCATCACATGCTCCCAGCAGCCGCTCCAAAGTCTCTTATGGCCCAGAACTGAGCCAGAGACGGAGTCAAGGGCAGGACCGCGAAGAAGTTACGCTTTTAAAATTATCCCAGCACAGTCTTGAGTTTGTGGAACGGCTACTGGTTCAGGATCAGTGCAAAAGGTCACTTCTTTCAAGATGTTTTCAAGATGACTGAGTGCTGTGGATTTCAGCACAATGAAGCAAAAGTAACATTTAATAAGTCGGATTAGGTGCTTTTATGTTTGGAAGACATGATGTTCTCAGTCAACACAAAATGACTTTCACAGCCTATTTTACTCTGTTGAGTAACCAAACCAAGTGAAACAGTAGCTGAAAAATAAGAGATATCATCTGGAAAGGAATGACAGACAGACAAATTGTGCGCAATTAGACCAGAAACGTGAAAAAAAAGAAATAAATAAAAAATTAGAATAGTCAGTTGATTTCAACAACTTGATTTCATACACACATACAAGTCATACAAACAGAGAGTCATGCAATAAATAAATACAGTTTATTAATCAGCACCAAACTCTCATAAATATATAGCACGACTGGATTATAAGCAGCAGGTCATTCTTAGATGGCTTGAGATGTGATCTTATTGAATGCTTGAGGTAAAAATAGCGTTACGTTTCGTGTGACCTCATGAGACACTGATCTATTTTGCATGCCAGACTACAGTACAAGATCCCACATCAACAGAGAGATTCAACACAAGTTAGGAAACAGATGTGATATAACTTATCCTAGTTTTTGAACACAAGGAAGATTCTCTCAGGAGAGTACACTGAAGTCACAATGGCAATAGATCAGCAGTGTCTTCAGAATGAGTGGAGAAGTTCGTGGAGATCAAGACAGGATGAAAATTCGAGCAGCGACACTGGATGGATGGATGGATGGATGTGAGTGAAGAAGAGGATGGTGAAGAGAATCCAGGGGAGGAAGATGAGCGGACAGAAGAAGAGGATCCAAAGGAGCAGCAAGTAAATGCATTGGAAAATGAGAAGACTGTTGATGACGATGAAGGATGTAGTGTTAGTTTTCCTTTTACGCCTGCAAACAGTGAGAGTGTTTTTGCTATGTGTGATGATAAAGCCAGTGATGAAGAAGATGTCAATAAATATGACAACAACAATAACACTGATGCAGTATGCAGTAATAGTTTTCCTGTTACTAATAGTGATAACTTAGTGGATGTGTTTACAAATGATGCTAGTGATGATGCTGATAAACATGATAAAGAATCTAGTGTTAGTTTTCCTGCTGCGTCTGCAAACAGTGATGGTTTAATCGCTGCATGCACAAATAATGAAAAGGCTGGTCATGAAGATGATGCTGATAAATATGATGGCGAAAATACTGATGAAGCATATAGTAAAAGTCAACCTGTTGCATCTGCAAACAGTGACAGGTTAGTCGTTTCAACTATAAGTAATGATAAAACCAGTGAGGAAGGGGATGCCATTGAACATGACAACAATGAATTTAGTATTAGTTTTACTGTTATGCCTGCAAACGGTGATGGTTTAATTGCTGCATGCACGAATAGTGATAAAGAGGATGTGGATAAAAAAGATGACAAAAATAACAATGAAGATCATAGTAATACTTCACCTATATGTCCATAAACAGTGAAGGTTCAGTTGCTTCACTTACAAATAATGATGAAGTCAATGATGACAAGAGTGGATATAATATACATGTTGACATTAACGGCAATGAAGAATACTTTAGGAGTTTTCCTGTTTCTTCTGCAAATGGTGACAGTTTTGTTGCCATGTGTGCACAAAATGATAAAAACACTGATAACGATTATGATAAATACGACAAAGATAATGAAAATGACTGTTTTGCTACTGCCTCCATCAGTACTGATGACATTGGTGGTTCTGAAAAAGACTTAACATTTGGAGGTCTAACATTTAGAGGTGAAGAGCAGCACATGACGGACTCCAGCTCTGCCTTCTCACTGTGCCTTAACTTCCTGCAACAAGAAATAGATGCTTACAGCTGCCTAGATGTAGTATCTTTCGCAGAGGCCTATGGGATGGCGGATTTACTTGCACTGGCCGATGACTTTGTCTTGAGGTACTTTCAAGATGTGTCCATCACTCCAAAGTTCCAAGATCTTCCTGTAGAGAAACTGAAGAAGTACCTTCAGAGTGATTCTCTCTGTGTTCCCTCGGAGCTGCCCGTGTTCAAAGCAGTCATGTGCTGGATCGAAGCCTTTCCCAGAAAGCGGGTCAAACTTGCCAGGGAGCTGATGGGAACCATATAGTTTCCCCTCATGACCTTTAAGGAGTTCAAAGAAGTCAAGTCCATAACGTCTTTGCCGAGAATTGGCGCCAAAAGACTATCCGATTCTCTCCTTGAGGAGTTCTGTTCCAGTTCTTCTTCTTCTTCTTGTGTGATTTGCGGCAGCTTAGACGCTTCAAATGTTCCAGTTCTTCAGATGTTCAGTCAAATTTCAGGGCCTATATGCCTAAAGACACTCTAGTCCTGGTTGGGGGTGAGAGGATCACTGATAATTTTGACAAACGTAGACCGTGTAGGGAAATGTGGTTTAGCAATTACTTGCAGAACCACGTTGGATTGGTGAAGAAAGTAGAGTGGAGAATGCTGGGAACTTTACCTGAGAAACCAAGATTCAGTCATGGAGTTGGGGTAATGAGGGGCAAGCTTTACGTAGTTGGCGGACGGCATTATTACGGCAAAGCTGATACCATGAATTGCACCTACAGGTAAGATGTAGCACGAGGACTCATCTATCTGACCTTGTCCAGGTTTGTGCTCTCACACTGTTGACCTCCTGTTCAATCTTTCAACTAGGTACGATCCCATCCAAAACTTTTGGCAAAGGTTGGCCGATATGCATGAGACAAGAGGCAGCTTCACTCTAGTGGTCCTGAATGGCAAAATATATGCAATTGGTGGAGAGAGGGACTCAGAGGTCAATACGGAGAGTGTGGAGGTTTACTGCCCCAACACAAATTATTGGAGGTTAGTACAGTAAATGAGTAGCACAAGAATAATCTAAAAGGCATGCATGATTCTAGATCAACATCAGCTGTTCTTCCTGGAACAATGTTCTGAAACGTAATCACAGGCCTGAAACATGTCTGAATGTTGTGTAAGAGCCAAACCCTAAATCAAACTCTTACCCTAAACTTTACTTTGTTTATGGACCTTTGTCAGATTAGGCACCATATTTTTCTTCAAATGAAAGCCATGTTGTATGGGATAGACGTAAAGTCCATTCAGTGGGTTGTATGCTTTGTCTAATTTTCATGGCACATTTTCAAGAGTTTTGTGTCACCAGGAATTGTTCTGATAAGATATGTTATATTGTGTCAGCTCAACAAATGACAGCAAAGTAATAACATTACGACCCATTGGACAGACTGTATGACTATCCTTCATAACATGAAGTTGTCATAGGCATCTACCCTAAGCAAGGTCCAGAGGAATGTTGCTCCAGAACAACTAATGTTGATTCCGAATTGATGTCCTACTTGGCAAAGTCATTTAACTTCACAGAACATATAGCAAATAAGTGTTGTCAAAAGTACTGACTTAGGTACCAGTCGGTACTGACATTAAAAAAATGTGATGATACTAGCATTTCCCGTGAGCATTTTGAACGCTGTTGAGTGGATTCTTAAACACCTCTGATTGGCCATTGTGTTCACGTGCCATTGTGCTTTCAACACCCTGTTGAAAAAAAACAGTATGCTGGTTAGGCATGGTTTGAGGCATGGCTGCTGGCTTTAGCTGGGTTAAGCTGGTCCTTAGCTGGTCATGAGCAACTAGCTCCTGCTCAGGACCAGCATAAACCAGCACAAACCAGCAGCCATGCCTCAAAACATACCTGACCAGCATATGCTGTTTTTTCAACAGGGCAGATATGTCTGTGATTGGCTACAATGATCATCGCTTCACACTCTTCACGGAGCACTTACACAGATACACATGGGAGCGTTTGAAAGCCACGTCTATCAGTGGATTCGTCAACGAATCCCTAATATATCTGCTCATGGATGGATCCTCTGAGCAACAGTGCTCAAAACGCTCACGGGAAATGCTGGTATCATCACATTTTTTTTTAAAATTTCTGTTCCAACTGGTACAGAAGTCGGTACTTTTGACAACACTATTGCAAATGCATTATGCAAGTCAAACTGTTCCTAACACCTACTGAGAACCATTCAAAGTGAATGATGTTGTCCTTCGTTTAATGGCTGTCTTTTTAATTCTTTCCTACTTCAGTTTTGTCCACCCATTAGGCCACACTCTATGCTGTCAGGCGGCCAGTGTGTGGAACGGCACAATCTTCCTGTCGGGTGGCTTTAACAGTCAGTACCAATGCCTGTCGTCTATGACCCTTTACCACCCAGAACGAGGATCCATTTACCTGGCTGAAATGACACATGATAGAGCCCTGCACTGCATGGAGACCCTAGGTGACCGTTTATATGTGGCTGGAGGGGTTTCATGCGAAGCTGATGGCCATCTGGTAGATCAATTAGCCTGTGAGGTCTATGACCCTGTGGCCAACTCCTGGAGTGCCATTCTGCCATTCCCAGTGCCTCATGTTGGGTCAGCATCAGCGGTCTTAGAAGGTCTATGTAATCGGAGGCTACTGCCAGGAGGACTACAGTGATACCAAAACAGTGCACCACTATGATCCTGCAACAGAACGCTGGGAGAACATGAGCATGACACCAGGCCCGAACACATACATAGCTGCCTGTGTGCTGCCCATACCAGCTCATCTTAGACAATAAGAGGGGAATATCTTGAATAAAATGCATTGTTGCATTGTGCATTATCTCCACCTCATGGCAAGATTAAAAAGAAGAAAAAAAATGTTCAGCTTGGGGCAAAACATGCTGTCAGAAATGATTTGAACAGGTGTTTCACAATATATAGATTATATACTATAAAAGACACTGTAATATCAATGAGCAAGAGAATGTACAGTCCATTGAAAGTCTGTAAAGATTACTGACATTATGACATTGTCCCAATGCCACATATAACCAATCTTATCTGAATAGGGCTTTAAAAAAACAAACAAAAAAAAAACATCAACAACACATTGAAATGTCACAGTTATGAACACGCAACGATACATTCCTGGAAACAAATGATCAATTAATTGGCATCAAATATATCTCATTTTCAATTTTGTTGATCACTTTATTGGTTAAATGAATATTAAATTCTCTGAAGCTTTATGCCAAATTTATATGTATATTTGTGTTTGAGATTGCTTCTAGAATGAAGTAAAACAAAGGGAAATTGTTTATTTCTACTGTGTTCGTTTATTTTTTATACTGCGTTATTGTCAACATGGTTTTCATTTTTACAAATTGAAGCTCAAACTTACTTTCTCTGTGTCACAAATACTCTCAACCAAGCTTAGTTTTTATTTAACCCAGAATATTTTTTGACTAGTGTTCTGTGTGTGTCGATTTACATAACTGTTCTTTGACGACAAATTTTTTTAGGTTACCATCATTAAGTTGCCATCTAGGAACATACTCAAGTAAAAAAAAAAGAAGACGTTTAGTTTGTAGCTTTATATAATAAAACAATAGAAGTCTATGATAAGCCCTGATTTGGATAGCCAAGTACTGTGCCTGAATGAAAATTAATGTTCCATAGAAGTGTAAAGGAGGACTCTTGTATGTATATCTGAAATAGTGACCTTTTAATTACATTTATGTATGATTAACACAACAAAGAAACATAAGATATGTTTTCAGGACCAGGTCCTTTTTGACATTTTACGAAATAATTCACACATACAAATTATACAGAAGTAGAATCCAGTGGGTAAAGCAGGTAGCCTGTGAAAGTGGAATAGTTGTACCGTGGATCCACAAAGATCCAGGTTCGGATCCACAGCCTCATGTGAACCTCCTCACCAACATCCAGCTCCATCACTGCTCCATTGGACATTTGGTCATTGCGCTCACCAGAATTATATTCATATGAAGACACAAATCGTGCCGTGCCTTTAAAGATGCTCAGACCCATATCATGGGAGGAGAACGCGGAGCCTGAGTACCTGAAGTAATACACACCTTTAACAGGTGCTGTGAACACTCCTGCAAAAGATACGTACGCAAAGATCTCAATGCTACAAATTAAACCATATTAAAAATTCAATGATCAAATTATAAATTTTTCAAATCACAAAAACTTAAAATGCAGAAACCTGTGACAGGGTCATATGCATTGCCAATGTTGGTTAGGACTTTATCAAAGATGAGCTTGGTCTCCGTACTAAAAGGCCCTCGGTGTGTATCCTCTGTATTTGACATGGATGCAGTGAATGCCACTTTAGGGCTCTCTGTGAATAGAGAAAAATGGTTAGTTTACTTTAAGCAGTAAATACATCTAGAAAATGCAATGCAACATTCTAAAGTGGTTGCAAAACAGTGCTATGTAGATTCTGTGGTTACGAACTCAATTTCAAAGTTCAAACATGCATATACATGTCAAACAAACCAGAGAATATACCTTTAATCTGTTTCTGCAGCTCCTGAATCAAGCTTTTCTGCTCTGCGAGTTCCTTTTTAGCAGTGTACAGATCCAATGTCAGTCCAATAATTGAAGCTTTAAGCTCCTTCAACTCAGAGTAGATATTCACCACAGGAGTCATAATATCCTCATCATGTGCCATGCAGGAACTTAATATTGAGATTAAGAAAAGCTGAAATAAAGCCATGACTGTTTCTCTTGTGCTAAAGAGAGGAGCGAAGGTCTACAGTCGCCGTGCTTGTTATCTTTATAGAGATAGTCTTGGTTAATGATTAAGAATTTGGAGTTTTTAGATCGATCAGATTTACCGCTTATATCTGAGGAAAAAACACACAAACGCAAGTACCCACATTTGAATAACTGATAAGAAAGGTTTCTAGAATTGCACAAGTGAATGTCCATGATTCAGCTGTAGGCTACAAACTACTCAACTCATACAAGTCCTAGGTTTAAATCAGACTCATTTTTCACGTGATATTGGTGTAAAAGATGTAAATGTGATACAGCAGTTATCCTGTGATAAAAGTTGGGATGTTTCAATTAAATATGTATTTACAAGTCCTTTCTTAATGTCAAATGTCATCTCTTTGGATTCCCATAATTCACATAGACAGAGACATAGTTGAACAACTGGATATACATGACATGGTAAAAAATTCAGAGATAACTACAGTAGCTTCCATTCAAGTCAGTTGCAGTTCATAGACTCACTTTAATATTCTTTTTTATATAAAGATTAAAACATACTTTGCTCTGAGCTCACAGTGTAAGCTACAAATGTGTCATTTTGAACCTGTAATGCACGAACAAATTCAAAACATTTCATACTAAAATACAAGTGGCATTGTACATTTTTACTTTTAAAACAAAATTATATTAAAAGACACATAGTTTGGCACTTGTGGATACTTCTGAAAACAAATACATAGACAACACATACAGCAACACAGGATATCCATGCTATGGATCTATAATCAGACATAACCCTGAACAGAAGTAAACAAAGTTAAAATACTGGTGCACAGGGCTATCAACTAAAAGTGGGCACCCTTATTTTGTAAGAAAATGCTGTACGCCTATTAAAAACAGTAACAGCTTTCAATCCTGGGGACCTTGAGAGCAGCATTTTTACATTGTTAGTTCTGTTGGGTTACAAATCACCACAAAAGAGTGTTTGCTTGACAGACGTAACTGTCGCGTGTTGTGTCGATACTTCGGTAACAGTAATGATAGATGCTAATACAATGCTACGATGGTGATTACAAATGTATGTTCACTAGCATCAAAGTATTCAAAATACATATGGTAATGTCACGTTACTTTGTGATACGTTTACTTTTTTCATGTAGTGTTTTCATACTGGAAAATCTCTTACCTTCAGTCGTGATTACAAGCGTCAGATGTTGATCAACAGTAAAGACGTTCTTCATTGCTGACGACATTTGGAGGCGCGGATTGAAACAACGGATTAAAAATGTTCACTTTATCTAGTTTTTGTTATCTGTGTTTGGTATCTTATAACCACTCCAAACGATACGGTGTGTGAGCCGTTCAAATGATTCAGACGGAATCGTGAGCCAATTCAAACCTGACTAATTCAATAAAGGGGTCATATGATGTTGCTAAAAAGAACATTATTTTGTGTATTTGGTGTAATGACAGTTATGCAAATCTTCCCACATTGTGATGTAGACATGTGGGGGCGTGTTAGAACGAGGCGTTTTAGGAGGGCGTGGACCAGTCTTAACTTTTATAAAGAATATCTCTTTGGATTTGAGACTTTAGTCTTTGCAACTTTACAGATCTTCTTTATGCACCAAGAGCTTGTAACACTCCAAAGAGAAAGGAAAAATTGAAATCGCATCATATGACCCCGTTGATGCGAGCTGAGTGATTCATTAGCGAAACGGCTGTAGCTAGTTCATAATCATGGAAACACATGATGAAATATTGCGAAAGAAATTTGCGAGAGCCGGGAAATCCCCCGTGTCAGACAAGGATGTATCTGTGAATATAATAATACTGGTTCAGGACCGCAGGTTGTGCAGTTTGTTAGACACATCCAAGATGGCGCTGTTATAGTCTTGACAGGGCACCAACATTATTTGATTCTTAAAAAAATAAATACATAAAATACATAAAGGAATATATGCTTGTAGACGAAGTGTAAATATATTGTCAACCATTAAATATACTCTAAAATAGCCCAGTATTTTTACAGTTGAATACATTTTTATATTTGAATTTTTATATTTGAAAACAAACACAAGACAGCTGACAAAATAAATGTCAACTATAAATATAAATATACCAATATGTAGCAATGGAATAGTTCTAATTAAAATGGAACATCAAGGAGTGTTATTTATGACACTCAGACTTGCTGCTTTTGCAGAATTCCTTATGAGTTTACAGATGGTCTCTTAAAAGGCAGCTCCCTATGTAGACAGCAAGGCATCTCACTAGATGTTTTAAGTTGTACAAATAAAACTGGCAAACATGTGCTCATCTTGTTCTCATTTTCTGATGTGTTCAGGCAGATGAAGGAGGCATGCACGTATATCTGTGACGGGACCGGGCATCTTTCCCATGCTCTCCCATCTCTGAGTCACAGGGTCATAGCGATGAGTGAGTCTGGCCTCGCTGTAGTCCTCCTGGCAATAACCGCCTAGAATGTACAGCCTCTCCTCCAGGACAGCAGAGGCCGCACCGACGTGGGGAACGGGGAGAGGAGTGAACACCGTCCAGGTGTCGCGGACAGGGTTGTACATCTCGCAGATCAGTTGGTCGGTGTAGTACTTTCGGAGGTTGCACACTCCGCCAGCTACGTAGAAGCGGTTTTTCAAGCTCTCCATGCAGTGCTGTGCCCGATCGTGGGTCATCTCAGCAAGGTACGTGGTTCCTCTCTCTGGGTGGTAGAGGAACATGGACACTAGGCATTCGTACTTGCAGTTGAAGCCTCCTGAGATGAAGATCTCGCCTCCCCAGACGGCGGCAGCTTGACCACTCAAGGCTTGGTCCAAAGGATGGCAGAAGCTGATCCACAGGACAGAAAAGTCCATATTTAATAGCTCTGCTTGTGTCTATGTTTTATTTCTCCCCAACAATTTTAGGAGAAACTAATGAGACGGAGGTGGAAGAGCAACATTTTTTATCTCCAAACAGACAAATCAGATGATTCTCTAAAGAGCATCATTTATTGAAAGGTATGTTGTTGTGCTTCTAAGAGCCACTAGGTGTCAGTCAGTTCATTCATTCTTTGCATTGCTTTTACATTTTCCCAATAAACAGGCAGGCAGGTAATTATTATAATTATTATTTTTTTTACTTTCTCCTCTTACCTCCAGGAATCTGTTTCTGGTGAGTATTTTTCCACACTGTCAAGATTTGTGTTGATGTCTTTGTCTCCTCCGACAGCATACAGGCCGTCTCCACTCACCACCAGCGTAAAGTTACTCCTCAGTTCATGAAGATCTGCCAGCCTTTTCCAGTGGTCTCGCTCAGGGTCGTACCTGTTGATATAGATGTGCGGGTGTTGTTAGAGAAAAAGAACAGTGAAAACAGGTGAAAGAAAAATGTTACAAATACAGGTTGACACAGAAAATGTATTTTAGTGCTGTCAATCAAAAAAATTAACTAATCGCACTTTTTTCTGAAATTAATCGTGATTAAATCCCACCTAACATTACGTTTTTAAATATACTTTTATATTGCAATAATTTCACATTCAATCTTCAAATTAATGTAGAAACAATATAAAGAGTATATTTTCAATATCTGATTGATGACAGTTTTTTATGACTGAAGGCAAGTATGACTGATACCAGAGCTACTGATGTCTCTATGAAATTGTTCTTTTTTTTCTTTCTAATATTTAACCATTGACTATATGTAATGTTGACTATACAGTATAATTGAGAGATATACATTTTAACATGTATT
Organism: Sinocyclocheilus rhinocerous; assembly: GCF_001515625.1. Lineage (NCBI taxonomy): Eukaryota > Metazoa > Chordata > Actinopteri > Cypriniformes > Cyprinidae > Sinocyclocheilus > Sinocyclocheilus rhinocerous. The sequence continues at coordinate 306,328 of NW_015639582.1, read as the reverse complement.
GAATAAAATTGAATAAAGTTATCAAACACTAAATTCTAAATTAAGTATAGATGAATCTTCAAAGCAACAAAAGTAATTTTGACAGCACTAATGAAATTGTGTTTTTAGCTAAATGAATGGAACTTGACTTAAAGACCCCATTAAGCCATTTATTTGACTTAAATTGTTTTATTTAGTTAATGTTTATTTTATTTTATCATAATAATGATTAAATCAATAACTGAAAATGTTTTTTTTAAACCATATATATTTATATATATATAACTTATAAAAATGTCACCCCCAACAC
>NW_015639582.1:299781-304784 GCF_001515625.1 Sinocyclocheilus rhinocerous | reverse complement strand
TCACATGCTTTCAGATGGAGCAGCATTTACTACACAGACAAGCTGCACAAACCGCGTTCATAATTGCAGAACGATTTCTTCGATTTCATTATCGCGCGATTATATCGTCTGTGATTATGAACACGCTTTTGCGTAGCTTGTCAGTGAACTACGGCTCTGTGTAGTAAATGCTGCTCCATCTGAAAGCATGTGATGGAGATTTACTACTGATTACAGAACCGGCTTTACTGACAAGATGCGCATGACAATCGCATTTGATTAATATCAATGACTATCAATGACTACAACTGACTTGCTGCCTTGGAACAGGCAACAGTAGGATTAGGCCTAATCTGAAGGCTGTATAGGTAGGCAGCAAATTTACGCTTCTTTCTAAAATTGTTCATTCACATGCAAGACACCACTGCATGAATTGTTTACAAAGACAATCCCACAACGCAATGCAACAAGCGCAGTTGAAAAATCCATCCCAGATGGCAGACAATAAGCATCAATAAAAAAAGAAATTAATACTTTTACTCTGCAAAAAGACACTAAATTAAGTGAGAGCAAAGACATTTATAATGTTGCAAACAAATGCTGTTCTTTTGAACTTTCTATTCCTGAAAACAAATGTATCCACAGAAAATCAGAATGAATCCTGAAGGATCAAAGACTGGAGTAATGACGCTGAAAATTCAGCTTTGCCAACATAAGCTAAAATTATATTGAAAAATATATTAAAGAAAATCATTCAAAATACTAATCAAAACTAATTTAATTTTCTTTTCAGTCATGAATAGATAGTACACCTCGTAAGCCATGTATGAATATTGCATGTGGATCTCGCTTTTTTTTTTGTCAGAACAAAAGTTATTTTCCTGGCTGTTTTGTTTATTGATTGATTGGCAGCATTTTCAAATTACAGCCTTGCAAAACCATGATTTGCTACTCGCTAACTTGTATAACTAATTTATTAACGAGCTTGTGTCAATAGACAAGGACAACACGCCACAAGAGTGCACTTTTGAATTCTTGGCCCTTACCTGTAAACAGATTTTTATATTGCAATAATTTCACATTCAATCTTCAAATTAATGTAGAAACAATATAAAGAGTATATTTTCAATATCTGATTGATGACAGTTTTTTATGACTGAAGGCAAGTATGACTGATACCAGAGCTACTGATGTCTCTATGAAATTGTTCTTTTTTTTCTTTCTAATATTTAACCATTGACTATATGTAATGTTGACTATACAGTATAATTGAGAGATATACATTTTAACATGTATTGAATAAAATTGAATAAAGTTATCAAACACTAAATTCTAAATTAAGTATAGATGAATCTTCAAAGCAACAAAAGTAATTTTGACAGCACTAATGAAATTGTGTTTTTAGCTAAATGAATGGAACTTGACTTAAAGACCCCATTAAGCCATTTATTTGACTTAAATTGTTTTATTTAGTTAATGTTTATTTTATTTTATCATAATAATGATTAAATCAATAACTGAAATTAAAAAAAAAAAAAATCAACCCCCCCCACAAAATGTACTAAAATTTTAGCTAAAATTAAAATGAAAAATATAAAAAAGTAAATCATTCAAAATACTAATCAAAACAAATTTAATTTTCTTTTCAGTCATGAATAGATAGTACACCTCGCTAAATTGTATAACTAATTTATTAATGAGCTTGTGTCAATAGACAAGGACAACACGTCACAAAAGTGCACTTTTGAATTCTTGGCCCTTACCTGTAAACAGATTTCATTGTGTCAGTCTTTGCGTAGAAGTGGCAGCCTCCAGCTACATATAGTTGACCGTCGAGGACCCCAACGCCGTGTCTAAATCTGGCTTGATCTGGCATTTCTCCCAGCAATCTCCACTCTATCTCCTTCACGAGGCCTGTTCCGCTTCTCAGAGAGTTAGCAAACCAGAGCTGCTTGCTGGGAAGCCGATGACCCATGTCTGGATGCAGCTCATCACCTCCGACCAAAACCAGGGCGTCTTTGGGGTGACGTACACGTTTGCTCGCCACGCAGTCAGAGACGCCAAATCCAAACTCCTTCAGCGCTGATTTGTAGAGTTCAACCTCGACGTCTCCACTGCATTCCATGCTCAGGTTCACAGCGCGAACCTCTCGAAATTCTCGGAAGGTCATGAATGGAAAACGCACTGCTTGCATGAGCTCTTCAGCCTGCGGGAGCCGTTCGGTGGGATCCGCTTCCACCCAAGTGACGACCGCTCGGAAAACAGCCAGCTCTGAAGGAATGGACAGTGCGTCGCATCGGAGGAACTGCAGAAGCTTCTTGGCCGGAAGGTCCTGAAACTTAGGGGTGGCAGATATTTCTTGGAAGTGTCTGAGAACAAAATCCTCAGCCAGCTCCATCAAGTCAGCCATCCCGTAGGCCTCTGCGAAAGACGCCACGTCCAGGCAGTTGTGGACATCCATTTCTTGCTCCAGAAACTGAAGGCAGAGCGAGATGGCAGGCTGAAACTGAAACTGGAGTGAGGTGCAGGCGAGTTCGAACACGCAGCCCCATCCGAGCACCAGAGCGCCGCTGTAGGCGCAGCGCAGGAGGGTCTTGAGCTCAGTGGCTCCGGTTAACAGTAGGGACACGGACTCCTGCTGGCTTTCCTTCATGCCGCTGGTAAACATGCCTCTGAAGTAGTCGCTGCTGGCTGCCAGGAGCACCCTGTGAGCTTCATGAGGCAAAGAATTGAGTCAGCACTGTTGAAGGAAACTTATAGTTGATTTACTTAAACTATTGTTGTCTTTTTCTGCAGCTTGAGGTGAACGGTTTACAAAACGGAGGGAAATTTCAAATTTAAACATTCAAATTTGAGTAATGCATGGATGGAATGAAATCAAAAAGTTTGTAAAGTCACTGACGTAACGGTCTCTGTTCTTCACTTTTAAGCTACTGTTGTCTTTTCTACATCTCTATAAAACTCAATAAAGCCAAGTTGTTGACAAAATGGAGGGGGTGGGGGGGAGATGGTTGTCATTTTCTTCTGTTCAGATTTAAAAAATTTTTTTTTTTAAATGTTCAGATCATTCAAATTCAAATAATGGACGGAACGGAATGGAATTAAAAGGTTTGTGTAACTGACATAACATTTTTCTCTACCTCTGTTTTTCACTTTTAAACAAATTTTGTTTATACAGCAGCTGACAAAATGGAAGGAAATAAGTGGTCATCCTTTTCCTGTTCAAATTCAAATTTTCAAAACTGTCACTGACGCAACTGTCTTTTTTTCTCTACCTGTTGTTCACTTTTAATCTATTGTTGTCTTTTTCAGTCAAGCCCAGCAGTTGACAAAATGGAGGGGAAACTGGTTGTCATTTCCTTATGTTCAAATTCAGATTTCAAATGTTCAAAACATTCTGATTTGAATAATGGATGGAATGTAATTAAAACGTTTGTGAAGTCACAGACACTGTCTTTTTTTTCTCAACATCTGGTCTTTATTATTTAGCTATTGATATCTTTTTCTACTGCTTGTTAAAATTCAAGCCTAGCAGTTGACAAAATGGAGGGAAAAACGATATATAAAAAAAAAAAAATCAGATTCCAAATATTCAAATTTTAAATAATGGATGCAACGGAATAGAATTAAAAGTTTTGTGAAGGCACAGAAAAAAAAAAAAAACTGTTGTAATTTTCTTCAGTTCAAATTCGAATCTCAAATTTTCAAAACATCCAGATTTCAATAATGTTTGTGTGGAAACAATGTAATGGCATTAAAAGCTTTGTGAAGTCAAGGAAGGGAAATTGGCCATCCTTTATTTTCTGTTCATATTCAATTTTCAAATGTTCAAAAAATTCAGATTGGGATAATGGATTTAATAAAATGAAGAGAAACAAAGCAGCAACCACATGGCAGCATCCTGGCAAACACCCAAACACTAGCATTGTGTTGACTTTTTCATGGGCAAGCATCACTCTTTCTTGTGCAAATGGTATATTTTATGTGGGTTATCTAATCATGTTTTTGCATGTTGCAGTGCCTCTAGGTGCCTTACCACAGAAAACAGCTCCTTCTGCAACCAGTTCTACATCACATCCCACTCTTTTGGCCCATAAGTCCTGCATGGACTGCAGGCCGACCTTAATTTGCTCTTCCGCCGAGATCTTTCTCAGCTTTTCTTCCTTGTTACCTCCACCTTCCTCCACTTTGAAGAGCTCCAGGACTCTTGGAGCTCGCAGACTAACAGCTGCAGTCTGAATCTGCGTCATGTTGTCTTTGTCCAGATTGGTGATAGCCCCAGTGTAGGCAAACTCCACCACTGCAGCCAAAGCAGAACCATTAACCTCAGGACCCAAACTCAGCGTGATCTCCTTCTCATCTCCATCCTTCTCCTGGAGCTTTTGCTGGATGACGGAGCTCACCGCAGCCATGACAAACGAGTGAACGTGGAGGTTCAGCCCATCATCAGTGCTCAGGATCAGGTCTGTGAGGATGTTCTCCATCTTCATCTCCTCCAGAGTCTGGAAGATCTCACTTGGGTAACTTTGTCTATGGTACCTTTGCAGTTCATCTTCTTCCACATTATCACCCTCATTCTCCTTCGCTGCCTCCTTTTTCATTCCTATCCTGCTGTCGTTGTAGGATACGATCCATTTTAGCTTCCTGTTCTCCTCCTCAAACTGCTCTCCTCCTTCTTCTATCATCCTTTTCCTGCGCTCTTTCTCTCTTCTCCAGCGTTCCTCCCATTCCATGGGCAGATATTTTCTTGGAAATTCCATGACGAAGTGTCCGTCAGGTGTTATGGTGTTCTTGTCTGGATTTTACTCTTGTTTTAGCAATACTTCTCCTTATTGTCGTTCTCGGTTTACAGCACTCACTCTTGTCGGCACTCCTGTACTCCTGTATTTCCCTGAAGTCAACAACATGCTAATTATAGGTTGGGGGTCAGTAGATCTCGTTTCGATAGACCTGCAGCCTTTACAGAGAGGTCACGGTCTGCTGCTTTGGGTTCAGATTGGTATATATATATATATATATATATA
>NW_015639582.1:262379-295251 GCF_001515625.1 Sinocyclocheilus rhinocerous | reverse complement strand
ATACATGAAATAACCCCCATATAGCATACATTAATCACCTCGTAGCAGATCTATACAGGTGGAGCTGGGGAAGTTGGAGTGTTTCTGAAGCAAGCTGCAACTGCTACGGCAAGCACTAGTCATATATTTGAATGTTGAGCAGCGAGCTCATTGGCTACCGATACAGGAGACAACCAATCAGCTGTGCCATGTGATGATGATGTCATTACGTCAGATTGAGTTAGACCTATCGGACTGCGCCATCTAGAGTTTCATGCCAGAACTCTGTATTTATACACACACATACGCATATATACCACATCATCTTGATTATGGGTTTTTTATGCAAGATTAAATTTAGATGTTGTATCTTGTGTAATATGATGATTATTAAAATATTAGGTATCCCAGTTGTTAATTTATTTCCTTCCTCCCTTCCAAACGAAATATTGAATAAGAAGCAGGTAATTAGGGGATTTTAAAACAAGGAGAGAACCAATCAGCTGTGCCATGTGATGATGATGTAATTACGTCAGATTGAGTTAGACCTATCGGACTGCGCCATCTAGAGTTTCATGCCAGAACTCTGTATTTATACACACACATACGCATATATACCACATCATCTTGATTATGGGTTTTTTATGCAAGATTAAATTTAGATGTTGTATCTTGTGTAATATGATGATTATTAAAATATTAGGTATCCCAGTTGTTAATTTATTTCCTTCCTTCCTCCCTTTCAAACGAAATATTGAATAAGAAGCAGGTAATTAGGGGATTTTAAAACATTAAACATTAATAAGAGCACATTTCTGTTGTGTAATAAATGTGATTATTTACCATTGATTAGGAAAATTGATTAGACTTATTTACATTTATGTTTGAGGGCACACAAGAGAAAGCTCACACAGATAGGAAACAGTTCAGAGAGGTGGCTGAGTGTGAAATAAAGCAGAAATACAGCGAAATGCATTTCTGAGAGCGGACCTGCCTGTCTGACGTTATCAGAAGCTACGTCGGAGGGTGTTGCAGCAAAATGTAAAGGTTTCTCACAGTACATACCGTACCTTCTCAAATGAAAGCAGGTACTGTGCATCTATGCTGATGCAGCGTAAACTGTTTTGTGTAGGTGTCCGTCTTTATGTTTAAACTCTGTATTCATAATGTTTTACTTTTATATATGGGCCAGTTCATATACTGTTAACAAATTACCCGACACACTGCTTGCAGATATTATCTGGTGTGTCATTTCACATTTTACAGAAATACAAAGCAGTTCTTAGGCTTCTTATAACTATGAAAGCGACATTTAAGCACTGAGAGAGATGTATTTCTTTCACTGACCTAACTGAAAGTATTGACTAGATAACTGGCTAGTTGACAAATCATATAACATCCATTCTTCTTAAACATTACGTTTGTATGTTATTTGTATTTCTGAATAAGTTAATATACATTTTTGAACATTTAAAAAAAAAAATCTTTAAAAGTAACTTTTCCATGTAATCAAGTTCATAAAACTGCATGGATAATTAATTATGCAAGAATGTTAACAAATATTTGCAGTGATAAGTAATGATGTTATTAATTACATGTGATGATAACGTACAAATAAAAAGAGATTTAGCTATATTTAGAAGAACCGTATTGCTCAGAATCCAACTTAAGGTACTGAAACATGTTTTCATCAGGGTTTGCCCTTTCAGAAAACAACATAATACCAGTAACCCACAAAGGTTTTCAGGAAGCTGATTCTTATTTAGTACAGTTACAGTGTTTCTGTTTGGGGTTAAATCTAGGAAGAACATGCTATTGAAAAATACAACAAAATCAAACACAAATAGAAATTTGACCGAAGTGAACTGCTGCTGTACACCAATGAACATGTGAAAAATCATTGTATTTATTCAAGTAACATTAAAATTAATGATGAAAAATCATCATGCATCAACCCGATCGTTATAATCTATATGCACCATTAAGACAGAAAAGAAATAAGCATTAACTGTTTGCACAAACATCTGTATGCTTGTTAATAGTGTCCAACATTAACAAGCTACTAAACACCAGCATTTTATTTAGAAAGGTTTAAGTCGCTGACTCATTTCAGAAAATGTTGTGTACATGCAGCATATAGTTTCTTGGTTGTACTTTTCTTTGTAGTTGTTAACAGAGAAGACGCTTTGAACCCAAGGTCACTTACACAAGAGTTCCGAGTACACAAGGTTGACAAGCCCACCCAAATGGGCTGTGTTCCAATAAATTACAAAAAAAAATAAAGGTCACAGTAAAAACTTTTACTGTTCATGAAAAAAAAACAAAGACAAAAAAACGTATGAGCTTTTTATGGCACACGGTTCCTTGAAACTTGTATAAACTGGAAAAAAAGGTTTACTGTGTTCTTTCGGCCCATTCTGATTGTTGACTCGAGTGCTCTTTGAAATCTAAATTCTAGGAATGGAACTGATTGGCTGATGTCCACTCTATAAATTACATATCCTTTGGCCATCCATATTTTGCCCTCATGAAAAGCATGATGGTTCCAGTAAACATTACCTGCATGCCAACATTCTGATTGGTTAGATGAAGATGTGGGTGTGTTTACTAAATACCGCTGTATAGATAGTTGGAACAATCGTGATGGAGCAGGTTCACGTTCCCAAAGAAAACCTACGTCAACAAAACATTTCATGTTACTACTCACAACAAATGAATGGGGACACTAAACGAAAGTAGCAGATATTAGACAACGTGCAAATGCTGGTACTGCCGGTTCAAAAATCACTGCTTTTCACATGAAAACAACGTGGCACTCTTACAGTAATTCAGTATGAGAAAAATTTGAATATTATGGAAGTGTTCTCAGCACATTTTCATGACGTCCATTGTCTCACTATTAAGTTTTATGTGTTGTCATAATGAGCATTTTTTTCATTGATGTACAGTTTCAATTCAATTGTATATTATATATAAATATTTGTATATATAGTGCAATGCAAGCAGGTTTTATAGAGGGAAGTGTTAGTGAGCATTGTAAAAAAACTCTCTTGACTCCCTCAAAATTTGAGTCATTTTGATGCCATTTGAGACAAAGTTGGTGAGATATGGAAGGAGAAAAAGTCTCTCATTTTAATTTCATTTTTGTCTAGGATAAACAGACAAAGTCTTTTCCTTTGCACACACTTCTCTGATGCAGCTGGATAATATTATGGAAGTGTTCTCAGCACATTTTCATGACGTCCATTGTCTCACTATTAAGTTTTATGTGTTGTCATAATGAGCATTTTTTTCATTGATGTACAGTTTCAATTCAATTGTATATTATATATAAATATTTGTATATATAGTGCAATGCAAGCAGGTTTTATAGAGGGAAGTGTTAGTGAGCATTGTAAAAAAACTCTCTTGACTCCCTCAAAATTTGAGTCATTTTGATGCCATTTGAGAAAGTTGGTGAGATATGGAAGGAGAAAAAGTCTCTCATTTTAATGTCATTTTTGTCTAGGAAAAAAAGACAAAGTCTTTTCCTTTGCACACACTTCTCTGATGCAGCTGGATAAACTTTAAGCTTGCTTCAAAGTATGGAAAAATCACAGGTTCATGACAAGTTTCCAGGCTTATCCAGCTATCCAAGTCAGTCAAGTTTTTTTTTAGACTAGTAATAATAATCTGTAATCATTTAGTTTATGATGCTCACTTTGAATGAAGGATATCCTAAGTTAACACGTCTGAACTGTTGGAGGACAAACTCTCTATTTGACAGATGTGACGTGTTAAGAAACCAGTCTGTTGATATTTCTGAAGAAGGCTTCAAGCGGACACAATACAAAGAACTGACAGTCATGGTTTTGCAGCAATTTTGTTTGTGTACGTCTAATAATGGGTGTGTGTGTAAGTAGGCTCAGTTAACGTATAAAAGAAAACGCAACTCATTTTCCGATAGAAGGTCTGTTCATCTACACTCCGTAAATGTGTTGGATCTGTGGATTGGTTGGATCATTTCGGTGTACTCCACTGAAACTAAAACAGGAAAGGTCGATTTCTTAAAGTTTAAAGTCCTAGAAAGTCTACAATGTCCAAATATATCGAACGCATCAGGAACCTAATCCCGGGTCTGCGCCGTCCGGACAGCAATGGCCCACCTCAAGGAGACGTTACTGTGGATATGGGGGAGGCTGATTGTGGGAAGGAGAAGGACATGAGAAAAATGTCATTCTTCAATCCACTCGATCCCGTGCCAAAATATGACTTTTATGCCAAAGACACTTGGGCAGGACGTATTAAAAAAACCAGACCATCACTGGATGTTCTACGCAAACCAGTAAGTAAAATTCCAGAAGTGGTCATTTGAAAGAAGTTGCATGCCTAAGTAAGCTTACAAGTGAGTCTAAGTGAATATTGCGCACACATACTGTTTATATGGCAACACGTTTGATTTTGATGTTGATTCTCTGGATGTTCCTTGTCAACAGCCGGAGCCTGATGATCTTCCTCCACCACCAGAGGAAGATGGACGGCCCAAAGTCAAGCTTGTTCGCTTTGGATGGGTTCTGGGAGTCATGGTGAGAAAGCAACAAGCATCAATGTGATCTTATTAACATCTCTAGTTGTTTCTCCAAGTTGTTAAATGGTGAGCTAAGTCTGTGCTCAGATTTTCCAAGAAATCTGCCTGATGTTTTTCTCAGCTAACCCAAACACTACAAACTTACTGAGTGTACATGTATATTTCCAAAAAATTGTCATTATCATAATGCATAAGAACGTTTTCTGTTTATTCTCAGATTATTCTCGTTTGATTCTTACTACAGTCATACAAATTTACTACAGTCATACAGTCAATATTTTTTTTTTTTTAAATACATTTAAATAAAAATTAAAATAAATTTTTGGGGGGGCAGTACAATAAATACCTTTTTTTTTTTTGATTGCTTTGGATAAAAGCATCTGCTAAATGACAGAATGTAAATACAATGCAATTCTTGGTTTTACATATTAGTCATCAGTACAGTAACAAATACTGCACAAAATTGCTTAACAGGGATACATGTTTCTCACTTATCGTTTAAATTAGCCTTTTATAAAAGCAAAATCAGTCACCTAGGTGATTTGTTCAGGTCCGCTGAGTTTTTATTTTGTTTCAGTTGTGGCGTGAAACCATTCTTAGCTGGCCATTATTATACATATCAGTATAGGTAATACCCCCAAATAAAAGTCTATCTGTCATAGTTGTAATTTATTACAGTCATATTTAAAGAAAACCATTATATCCTATGATCAAAGATTTCTTAGGTCTATAAATTAACTTGCATAAGGTTGAATCCCTGGCTTAATTTTCATGAAAATAATAAAAAGGTGGTATAATTTCCTTTATGCAAAATGTAATGTTATATTTCTCTCTTTTAATGTAGTCATCAGTACAGTAACAAATACTGCACAAAATTGCTTAACAGGGATACATGTTTCTCACTTATCATTTAAATTAGCCTTTTATAAAAGCAAAATCAGTCACCTAGGTGATTTGTTCAGGTCCGCTGAGTTTTTATTTTGTTTCAGTTGTGGCGTGAAACCATTCTTAGCTGGCCATTATTATACATATCAGTATAGGTAATACCCCCAAATAAAAGTCTATCTGTCATAATTGTAATTTATTACAGTCATATTTAAAGAAAACCATTATATCCTATGATCAAAGATTTCTATATCAGTATAGGTAATACCCCCAAATAAAAGTCTATCTGTCATAGTTGTAATTTATTACAGTCATATTTAAAGAAAACCATTATATCCTATGATCAAAGATTTCTTAGGTCTATAAATTAACTTGCATAAGGTTGAATCCCTGGCTTAATTTTCATGAAAATAATAAAAAGGTGGTATAATTTCCTTTATGCAAAATGTAATGTTATATTTCTCTCTTTTAATGTGTTTAATGTTCCAGATTCGCGCTATGTTAAACATCTGGGGAGTCATTATGTACCTGCGGCTGCCGTGGATCACGTCTCAAGCCGGACTCAGTGAGTCAGTCCTCCATCTGGTTTAATTCAGTTCAAGTCTCTTAATTAAGCCAATTAACAGTTAAATATTTCCTCTTTTTGATAATTAAAAGTATAAAGGCCTAATCTAAAGTAATTTGACATGCCATTTATGCATTTTTACTTGCAGTTCTGACATACGTGATTATCTTCATGTCTATCGTCGTCACAACAATCACGGCAACGTCGGTGTCCGCAATCTCCACCAACGGGAAGATCTACTCTGGTGAGAGAAATGAATTATTCACCATAAAAACAGGACCATGTTTTAAGTAAATAAGACGCGTTTCACTTCATGTTGGGTTTTAATCTGAAACACCTTTTTCAGTAAAATATCATAACATCCTTAAAACAACATAAGAACCTGGAACTAAACTTGCCCAAGAAATGCAATGTTTGTATTTGTCTTAAACACATTTAGTGAGGTGTATTATTTCAACAAGCAAAGCCAATTTGTCAAGTAAAAACTCCACTGTGATCTTTCCTCCAGGTGGCACGTACTTCATGATCTCTCGGAGTCTGGGTCCGGAGCTCGGAGCGCCCATCGGTTTGCTCTTTGCGTTCGCCAACGCTATCGCCTGTGCGCTCCACACAGTGGGGTTTGCCGAGACCGTCCGAGATCTTCTCAAAGTGAGACATGCACACATTGTTGGGCTTGTGGGAAATTCAGAAAGCAGCTTTTTAGAAAAACACAGTTCTTAAAACACAAATTCCATTCAAGAAGAATTTGGCAACATGATGAGGGAGATGAAGAATGCCTCCTCACTGTTGCTCAGATGTGTTGTAAAGTTGAGTTGGTCGATTAAACAAGCATATGCAAAGTTCAGACTTTTTAATGCAATGTTTCTTAGAAGAACACAAAAGTATTGAAATACAGTTTTTCCTCTGATTTCATGTCCCTTTGGGGGCGCCAATATTTTTGGTCCATTTTCCCAGAAAGGAAAAACAAACGTTAAAGGGGTCATGAACTGCCTTTGTTTTTATTTTGTACTGTTCTCTGAGGTCCACTTATAATGTTATCAAGGTTTTTACATAAAAAAAAACATCATAATTTAGAAGTAATAGGCTATTTTCTGTCCTGTTTTAAACCCCCCTCATCAGAATGCTTGGTTTGAATAGGTGTGGTGGATTGTAGAAGTAAACTCCCACTGCTATGATTGGCTTATAGTTGTGTATGTTTGGCAGCATACATTCCTCATAGATGGACGCTGCTGTGATTTAGGTTAAAAATGCATAAATAACTCAATACATATCAAACGATCTGTAAGACACAAAGCAAAAGTGACCACATAATAAAAAAAAAAGTTACTCACACTTGTGGGTTGCAACATTACTGTTGGATCCAATTTATTCTGCACAGCATCGTCTTTTAGTTGCGAATTGGTGGGTGGGGCTAAACAGGCTGCGATGTAGAAGCAGGCATTGATCTTCTGCGGAGGCGGTGCTTATCCACACTATTACATCATAGAATAGAACATTCCGCATGCTGTTATTTTAGCAGACTGACTTCAATATAAGCTGTTTTTAGACCAACGAGAAAGTTTTGAGTTCTGAAACTTACAGGTACAATGATCTTATATGTCAAAAGATCAAGGGAATTTTGGTTTCTCAGTTCATGACCCTTTTAAATGTGGAAACATAAAAGTAAATATAGAAAATACACAAGTTAGTTATAGTAACTACGGTTGAGCTCCAAGTGAACAGACAACACAACTGTTTAAATCTCATCCACAATCGTTTTCTCTCTTGTCAGGACTATGATTCTCAGATGGTGGACGATGTCAATGATGTGAGGATCGTTGGGGCAATTACTGTCGTCATTCTCCTCTGCATCACATTCGCTGGCATGGCTTGGGAGGCGAAGGTATGTTCCTCTACTCCTGCTTTCGCCAATTTCCCAATATTGCTTCTTTTAACACAACTGTTCGTCTTGGTTTTCACTCCACCACAGGCTCAGATCCTGTTCTTCATCGCCATCATGCTGTCCTTAATTAATTATTTCGTGGGGACCGTCATTCCCACCAACAGAGAAAAGGATTCTGTGGGATTTTTCGTCTACCGTGGTGAGTACACGAGATCCTGATCTTATAAGACTTTGAGTGCACATATATGTATCATGATTTAGATATAGATTAGATACAGTATTTGTACTAGAAAAACAAGACAAAAATGCTGAGAGAGAAAATGAAGGTCTTCTTCAGTCAAGCGTTTGGCGAAAGACCAGCAGAACCCACAGTTTTCTTCTTCCAGGTGACATTTTCGTGGAGAATCTGCTGCCTTCCTACCGAGGCCCAAATGGATATTTCTTCAGGTTGTTCGCCATCTTCTTCCCGGCTGCCACCGGAATTCTGTCTGGAGTCAACATCTGTGGAGATCTCAAGGTAATTTGATCTTTTTCGGATGGAGCGTGTAAAGAATGAAAGTCAAAGCGACTTTAAAACGCTAAATGACGTGGGTTATTCCATGTTATTCCAGGATCCAACGGGTGGGATTCCTAAAGGGACCCTGCTGGCCATACTCTGGACCACCTTGAGTTATTTATTGATCTCAGTCACGTGTGGTGAGATTAGACATTCTGTTGCACTGTATTGCATTAGAGACAAAATATGAGTCTTGTTTGGTGAAAGGCTCACCAAAGCAATTTCCTCTCTTCTCCCTCAGCTGCAACTGTTGTAAGAGACGCTTCTGGGAATGTGAACGATAGTTTAGCCCTGACAAATTTCACAACCCACTGCACCGGCCTGGGCTGTAAATTAGGCTGGAATTTTGACCGGTGTGAACAGAACCGCACATGTAGCCATGGACTGGCAAACAACCTCCGGGTGAGTGCATCGGCCCTGTTGATAAATCAATAAAACAACGGGTTCTATTTGTTTCCATTGTGTATCATCAATTTCACTGAGGACATCGGAATGCATTGTAAAGTAATGCATTTTAACTTTGCAAGTAATATATTGTCATGTAACCACATCTGTTAAATTAATTCACATTATGCATGCATTCACTTTTATTCGTATGCCCAACAATGTTATTTTAGTATCACTTACATATTATAGTTTTTATTAATATTTTAAATGAGTTTTTGTGATGTATTTCCCATTTTTTTATTTTAATTTTACTTATAGTTTTGGTAATGTTGCTTTTTTTTGTCTTTTTTAATGCTATTTGTATTCATTTTTTATTCATTATTTCAGTTTTAGTTATTTTACTACAAGTCAAACTAACTAAATTTTGAAAAAAGCTAACTTTTTTCTACTTTAGTTATTGTTATTTCAAGTAACAATTATTACAAGTAGCAATTTTAATGGTTTTTTTTATTTTGAAATTTGACAAATATATACACAAGTACACACACACATATAAATACATATAAATACACACACACACACATATAAATACATATAAATACACACACACACATATATATATATGCCTGTCAAATTTCAATGGTTTGAATTGAAAATATTAATAGTGATAGTTGCCACAAGTTTATTATCATTAACTAAATCTAAAACCAGAAAACATGCTACTTGTAATAATTGTTACTTGAATATATATTTCATAGCACAGACACAAGTGAAAAATATTAATCTTTTACTTTGTGCTGGAGTCCAAGTTTGGTGAACTCTTATGACTGTGAAGTGATTTTACATTTACTTCAGTGCATTTAGAAATCATGTCTAAGCAATTATCAAAAACTGAAAAAAAAAAAAATGTGGATGATATAATGGATAATGGAAGAAGGATGATTTCTGTTTTTCCTCCAGATTCTTACCACTGTTTCAGGATGGGGCATTTTGATCACCATTGGGGTCTTTGCTGCCACCTTGTCATCAGCGCTGGGTTTCCTGGTGTCTGCTCCCAAAATTTTCCAGGTAGGCACTTCAGAGGTTTTTTGATTATATTGTTGTTTATCCAACATGCAGTGAAACATAACACGTTATAACAATATAATATTGTGTTTTTTTGTCACAGTGTTTGTGTAAGGATAACATCTACCCCTTCATCGGCTTCTTTGGAAAAGGTTACGGGAAAAACAACGAGCCTCTGCGAGGCTACTCTCTCATGTTTTTCATCGCTTTGGCTTTCATCCTCATCGGTGAGTCCTGGATCTCCTACAGATCAGTTACTGAAGTGTCTCTCTCTGCAGACGCTTTAACGTTTGGTGTCATGTTGATGTTTTCAGGTGACCTGAACACAATCGCTCCTCTGATCTCCAACTTCTTCCTCTGCTCTTACGGCCTCATCAACTTCAGCACCTTCCATGCGTCGGTCAATCAATCACCTGGTGAGAACCTGATAATCATCCTCATCCATTGTGCTAATGATAGATGTCTAAAGATAGTGCTTGCATAATTATTAGGCAAATCGATATTCTGATCATAATTATGCAAATCTGAATATAAGGTGTTCATACAAAATTAATAGTAGTTATTCAGATTGATGTTGTTTGGAATTGTTAAAATGTGCTTGGAAAAAAACAATATGATAAAATATCGACCTGCCTACGAATTATGCATGCACTGTAATTTGATTAGTAATAAATGGATGCAAATGAAGAGCTACAAGTCGTTTTCATTGAGGGATTGACAATAGGGTATAAAATAGGCTTTAGTCCATCTTTTATGTCACTGCTTCTTCAAACTTAATCTATGGACACTCCCAGTTTCTGTAAATTAAAAAAGTAACTACAATTTAAAGGGTTACACTTTATTTTAAGGTGCCCTTGTTACAGTGTAATTATACATTTAAGTACTCAATAATAATAATAATTAACTACATGTACTGTACTTACTATAGGCTTAGGCTTACTTGCATATAATGATGCATACTTTATTGTTATTATAATAGTAAGTATATAACATGTATAACAAGGACACCTTAAAATAAAGTGTTACAAAAAAAAAAAAAAACCCGAACAATTAAAATGTCTATCTATGAGGTTCTTCAAGCTCATGTTTCTGTAATGGGGACATGAAATAAGCTTTCTGTACTGTAATTTATGCACCCTTATTATTAATAAATGCAATGTATGATGTCCAAAGAAGGATAGAAAAGAAAACAATCAGTTGTTGAGGGGGTGAATTAAAATAAGAAACAGTCGTTTTCTCTTGCAGGTTGGAGGCCAGAGTATCATTACTATTCTCCATGGACGTCTCTGTTTGGGTCTTTCTTGTCATTCATCCTCATGTTTCTGTTCACATGGTGGGCCGCTCTCGTCACTTTCTTTATCGTCCTCTTCCTCCTTGGCTACGTTACTTATACAAAACCTAGTGAGTGTCATGCTTTACCAGTTAAGCAACAGAACCCCAAATTTAGCATTTTTAATGATATTTCAGTACCAAAAAAAACACACACCGTTTTTCATCTTGTCTGATTGTGTGTCCAGAGGTGAACTGGGGCACGTCTTATCAGGCAGGTTTCTACAACATGGCTTTGTCCTTCTCGATGTCTTTGTCTGGTGTTGAAGACCACGTCAAAAACTACAGGTAAAGATTATTAGCAAACTGACCTCTTCAGCTCACGATGCACCAGCCGCTCACATGTAAACACTTTCTTTTAGGCCTCAGTGTCTCGTTCTGACCGGTCCTCCTAACGTCCGTCCTGCTCTGGTGGACTTTGTGGGCACTTTCACCAAAAACATCAGCCTGATGATCTGTGGGAACATTATCCTGGTACATAACATTCATCTTATACAGATAAACTGACAGTTTAATGCGTCCTTGCTAAATAAAAGAATATATTTATTTCAAAACTTGTGATGGAGTTTTCTTGCTCTCTCTCTCTCAGGAGGATGAGAAGTCCAGTTTCCCGCAGCACAGCTCCGATATGCTGGTGGACTGGCTCAATCAGAGGAAAGTTCGTTCTTTCTACACGTCCTTCACCGCTGACAGTCTGAAAGAGGGCACACATAATCTCATGCAGGTACCACCGTCGCTAGCTTCAGATCTGCTAGCTTTCTTCTTGTCATCTTGTTCTTCTCACAGAGTCTTTGCTCTTCTCGTCAATGGTCTTTCTAGACTTCAGGTCTCGGTAAACTGAAGCCCAACACTCTGGTTTTGGGATACAAGATGAACTGGCAGGAATGTAAACTGGAGAGCTTACAGGACTACGTCAACACCATCAGGTGAGCTGCTGCTTTTGTTCACATAAATCAGAATCAGAATGAGCTTGATTGCCAGGTGTCTTTACACACACAAGGAATTTGAGCTTCCAGTGCAGAAAGTATAGAAATACATATAATTTAAGGTAATAAAAATATAGCTCTAATAATAAAGAGAATAGACAATAAATTAACACAATAATAGCTGTATGGTAATAAAAATATAGAGAACATAGACAGAATTATGAACGTGAATGTGCAAATGTGCTTTTTTACAAATGAAAAGTTTTGAGAAGTTATGTACAAAATATAGAGAAAATGCCTAGTTCTTTCATGAAACTCTAGATGGCGCAGGCTGATGGGTCTTAACGTGACTGATGATATTCACAGCGTTAAACAACTTGGCACAAGCTGATTGGTTCATGTTGCATATGCAGCCAATGGGCTTGCTGCTTTACATTTAAATAGCGGATTAGCATCCACTTGAGCATTTTGCAGTGCGCTTTCAGAGTTCCTCCGAAACCCTCCACCTTCCCCAGCTCCACCTGTATAGAGCTGCTACGGGTAATTTTTTATGCTATTTGTGCAGCAGCAGTATGTCTTAAATACTCACAGCACCGTATCGCCGTATGCATTGGAAGTAGCAAGTTCCTGTACTTGCTTGCAGCAGCAACTACAGCAAAAACCAACAGCAGCAGAGTTGTCATGATAGAAACAGAATTGTGAATGTGCAAATGTGCTACTTATAGGTGAACAGTTTTGAGAAGTTATGCATGTATGTAGTCGTGAGATGTTCTGTATTATTCAGGTGGAATGAGGGAAAAAGGAGGAAAAAAAGCTGTTCTGTTGGTTGCACTTTTTTCTTTGTATTTTGATCTTGTGTAATGTTTCTCCTACAGCGATGCATTCGACTCCAGCTACGGCATCGCGATCCTGAGAATGATGGACGGATTGGACGTAACAGATAATGTGCACAGTGCAGGTGTGTGCTTTATACCGTATGCCTAGAAAATGGATTGACGCTATAGTTCGAGTCATTAAATCAAGTCTGATGTGGGTTTGTTTTGGTTGAAGGTGGATCATCTGCAATTGACAATCCGGCATTCGACGGAGAGGAAGTCCAATACGAAAAGGATGAGACCGACCGGAATTCAGGTGAAACATTCATCTGAAGTCTTATTGTGCACTTTTACTCCATTGACACTATTAGTGAAGTGATGTGACATAATATAATATAATGTTACAGTGATTTTGTGATACCAAATTAAAAACCCTGGCTGGAAATGCCAACAGCAAATAGCTTCATGTGTCACACTTGAAACAGGAATGCAATATTCTAAAATAATTGGAAGAATAAAAAAACATTTGAATATTTAATCAATCAGAATGCTTTTATTATAACCAGCAAAGCTGCACATGGGGTACACAGATTTTTTTTCCCAATCAAGCTTCATTTGGTGCGATTTGACCTCGGACCTTACAAAACTAATTTTTTTTAAACCTTTTTGATTCCCCATCCAGATATTTCTGACGATGGCTCGAATGAGCAGGTCAGATCGGTGTTTCAGACGAAACAGGGCAGGAAGAGCATCGACATCTACTGGATCTCTGATGATGGAGGTGAGAATTATACGTAAACTCCCTGCGGAAGCACCTTAATGGGTCTTAATGGTCTGGGTTGGTTTTGATATTTCTAAAAAATATCCACATTTATTTTCTCACTGTGAAGCATCATTGCTCTCTTTCAGGTCTGACTCTTTTAGTGCCATATTTGTTGACCAGAAGAAACCGCTGGAAAAAGTGCAAACTTAGAGTGTTTATCTTAGGAGACCAGGAGACCATAAAGGAAGACCGTAAAGAGTGAGTTGATCATCATCACCATCATTTTTGCAACTACATCTTTTAGTTTTGATATGCAGACAAGTCGACGTGTTCCTCATTTCAGCATGAAGATGCTGTTAAAGAGATTCCGGCTGGAGATCGAGGACCTTGTCATAATAACAGACGTGGATAAAACTCCTCTAGCGAAAAAGTAAGAAATGGGCACAAACATGCTCATGAACACGCATACAAAAACATACATGTTTTTAGTAACCTTTGTGCTTTTCTTCCTCTCTGTTGCTGTAGTTTGCAGCGGTACGAGGAAACCATCGCCCCCTTCAGGCTGAGTGAAGAACAGGCTGGAGGAGACGTACAGGAGCTCAAGAGACTGAGTCCATGGAAAATATCCAACAAAGACCTGGAGGCCATACAACCAAAGGTGTGTGTGTTTGCTAGTGTGTGGGGTTTTGAACACAAATACGATGCATCAGTTAAATAGAATTACCCTGTATTCACGCTCAGATCGAGAGGACGCTGCGACTAAACGAGATCATCAAGAAGAACTCCATCCACGCGGCTCTGGTTGCAATGTGAGTATCGATACTTAGGCTAGTTTAATTGAAAGTGACTTCAAATGAGTAACATCACAAACAACTAATCATAATTTAACATTTTCAGGCCTTTGAGACCCTGCTTAACCAATACGAGTACTTTGGTCGCCCAAAGAGCTGGATGGCCATCTTTACCAACTAATTCGCACCTGATACTACACTGTAAAAAAATTCCGTAACATTTACGGTAAAAAACCAGCAGCTGCGGTTGCTGGAATTTTACCGTAACAAATATTGTAGCAACGTTTTAGATTTTACAGTTTTAACTTAAATTTACAGTTAAATACCGTCATTTCATTAACTGATATACCAACCTATTGAAGTACTGAAATCTGTTTTGTACCTTTGTAATACACTGATAACCACCCAATGCAGGTGGTGATGAGAAAGTCACACGATGAACCAAAGCCCATCACAAGCAGCTTTTAAATAATAACATACAGTATATAGAAGGTGCACAGTGTCATTCACACAAACACTAAACACCATCATGGTAACACTCATGAAACTGAAATAATGCAATAAACATTCATTTAACAACATTAGGTGTAACGCACAACGATAATATACAAAACTGATAAGAAAAAACTAAGAAGAAACCGTTATTTCAACAAAAAAACATCAAATTTGAAATGTAACGCAGGGAATTCTGGGAACGTCAGTTTACGGTTATTCACTGTAAATTATACGGTATTTTTCAATTCCAAAAAATAGTATACTACCGTAAAATTAATGTCCAATAAATGTAATGTCCAATACAGTTTTTCACCATATATAGTAGGGGAATTTACCGTTAACCATTTAACAGGTTTTTACTGTAGCATTTTTACAGCCATCTTCTTCCCTTCTGCCACAGGCATTCTGTCTGGAGTCAACATCTGTGGAGATCTCAAGGTTATCTTGCTGTTTTTGTGCTTCAGTTGATGTGCCTTTCAAATGCTACAGAAATGATATATTTGTCTGTGTTATTCCAGGATCCATCGGGTGGGATTCCTAAAGGGACCCTGCTGGCCATATTCTGGACCACCTTGAGCTATTTATTGATCTCAGTCACATGTGGTGAGATTAGACATTAGTGGTCAACCGACACTGATTGATCAATTGAATGATTGATTTAGTATGGCCAGCGCTCTTGATATCTTAGAGTGTGACTGATATGATATCACACTATTTAAAAATAATAGTGAAAAACATAATTGGAATTTGATAAAAATAAACTGATTTATATCCAGCCAGCAAATGTTGGTTCCCAGAACATTTTTGGGAATGTTAGATTTGGTTAAAAAAATACAGAATGTTTCTTCAAAAAACAACCAAATGGGAATTATATGGTAATGTTAGCTGACAATTATTGGCCACTATTCTGACAACATCAGCCAAACAGATTAATATAGTGGCCGAAGCTGATAATTAAACTATACAGAACTATTATTAAACATATTTCTGTCACAATGAAATGGGCATTTTATTAATGAACCCCTCACTAAGGCACTTCCCTCTCTTCTCCCTCAGCTGCAAGTGTTGTAAGAGACGCTTCTGGTAGTCTGAACGATAGTTTAGCGCTCAATTCTTCGGTCCACTGCAGTGGTTTGGGCTGTAAATTAGGCTGGAATTTTGACCAGTGTGAGCAGAACCGCACATGTAGCTTTGGACTGGCAAACCATTTCCAGGTGAGCGCATCAGCCCTGTTAGCAAAAACACGATTTTCACATTCGGTGAGTTCTGACTGCTGGAAAGTGGAGTAGATTTTACATTCATATCAATGCATTCAGCATAATAACTACCAATGACAATGGCATTGCTAGCGAAGTGCTTTACTAAGAAAGTATTTTAAGCTACAGAAATAACTTTTGGAAGATGGATGAAAGACATTACGGCTATTTTTCTCCAGATTCTTGCCATAGTTTCAGGATCTGGCCATTTGATCACCATCGGGATCTTTGCCGCCACCTTGTCGTCAGCGCTGGGTTTCTTGGTTTCTGCTCCCAAAATTTTCCAGGTAGACGGTGTGGCACGTCTGAGGATAACGTTTTTTATTCAACATATGACTGTAAACTTTTATGTGTTTTTTTTTTGTCACAGTGTTTGTGTAAGGATAACATCTACCCCTACATCGGCTTCTTTGGAAAAGGTTACGGGAAAAACAACGAGCCTCTGCGAGGCTACTGTCTCATGTTTTATTCCGGCTGGAGATCGAGGACCTTGTCATAATAACAGACGTGGATAAAACTCCTCTAGCGAAAAAGTAAGAAATGGGCACAAACATGCTCATGAACACGCATACAAAAACATACATGTTTTTAGTAACCGTTGTGCTTTTCTTCCTCTCTGTTGCTGTAGTTTGCAGCGGTACGAGGAAACCATCGCCCCCTTCAGGCTGAGTGAAGAACAGGCTGGAGGAGACGTACAGGATCTCAAGAGACTGAGTCCATGGAAAATATCCAACAAAGACCTGGAGGCCATACAACCAAAGGTGTGTGTGTTTGCTAGTGTGTGGCGTTCTGATTGTAAGTAAAATGTCTCAGTGTTAAAGCAATAATGCATTATAGACAACAGTTTGTTTCTGTGAAGCTGGTTTGAAATAATGTGTACATTAACAAATAAATTCAACTTGAGTCTGATAATCAGTCCCTCTATTAAATTGTCTTTTGTTTTCAGCTGGAGAGGACAGTGAGACTAAATGAGATAATCAAGAAGAACTCGATTCACGCTGCTCTGGTTGTAATGTGAGTACAGATCAGGGTCATTGCCGTTAACTAAAACCATTCTAAACGACAACAACAACAAAACATTACTTGGAATAAATAAAGAAAATAAACATTAACAGAAATAAAATAAAAAGCTAGTTGGTAAGGCAACATTTCTCATTTCCGATTAGTTGAAATACTAAAATGACAAAAAAATAAATTAACTACAACTAAAACTTAAAAACTATATCGATTTTTTTAAATTTTTTAAATTTTTTTCCTTTTCAGCCAATAAGCAGCTTATAAATGCGTGACATCCTAAGCAATGCATTAAAATGTTGTGTATTTTTGAAGGAAAACCCATTAAAGCTTCTCAACTCTTTTAACATGAGTACTTTACTCAACAGAAAAGCTGAACTAAATAAAACAGTAAGTTCTTAAAAAGGTAAAGTGAAAACATTTCAAAGAAAAGATCAAATTAAATCGTTTTGTAAGTATGAAGTTTGCATGTAAGAACAATTATTGTTGTCTTTAAAACTGATTTCAGTCATTTAAGCAAACGAGTGACTGGTAGTGTGTGTTTTTAATGAGTCTCTTCATTATAACGTGTGTGTGTGTGTGTGTGTGTGTGTGTGCTTCAGTTCTCTTCCAGTCCCTGATGTCTCCTGTCCTAGTTCTCTCTATATGTCCTGGATGGATGCTCTGAGCTACGGCATCCACTGTCCCGTCCTGCTCATACGAGGAAACCAGGAGAACGTCATGACCTTCTACTGTCAGTAAATGTGTCTGTTCATCATTAAACACATCTGCATGGAAAGCTCAGCTGCTGTCAGTTTCAGTCACATAAAGATGTTGAACCTGTTGATCTGAAATGAGCTGTTTAATTCTCTTGTTCAGTGACTGTGGATGCATGTTTATTTCACATGTTCTTATGTCTGTTTAATCTATCTTTGATGACACAGGTTAATGATTCAGCTAGAAAAGATCGAATAGAAATGGGAAAGCACTTTGTCTCTGATCTCTCCCTTCATTTGAGGGTAGAAGTTAAATGCAATTTAATGCAACAAGACACAATTATAATATTATAAAATACGTTTTTTTTGCTCACGCTTTGTAAAAATTACATTTCATTGACCAAAACATTATAACCAATAATTTATTATGTTACATTTTGACTGAATATAAATACTAGATTATTATGAATTGCATGTTTTGATCTGATTTTCAATGTGAAAAATACAATTTAGCACAACGACGAACATCTCAGCTTTCATTGTCTCATTACACCAAGTTTATAAAAACGTTGTTCAATCACATGATGAAAAGAAACAGTTAAGCATCACAACACATATAGAATATATTTCAGCTGAAATAAACAAGGATTTCATTGTTTGTATGTTTCTCTATGCAGCTGCCCCCTCACAAAGCTTTAAAAATAATTAAAACTGTGGAGATTAAAATATTTATTATTAACATGATTATTATAATTATTTTTAATAATTTCCAGCACCATACACTGGAAAAAAATGTTTAATTCATCCAATTAAAAAAATTTAGGGTAATGATTCACATCTATATTTTTTAACTTGAGCCAATGAAAAATAAATAACTTGCCCTAAACAATATTTTCTATGTCCATGAAAACTATTTTATAAAACCTGGCACAAAGTATATTTTTCTTGTTGAAGTAAGTCAATTAATTTAAATTCTATTTTTGATCCAAACTAAAAAATATAGATTTAATCAAAACAAAAATGATCATTTAAGAAATTTCTTTTTATAGTTTTCATAGACATAGAAAATATTGTTTAGTGCAAGTTATTTATTTTTAATTGGCTCAAGTTAAAAAATATAGATGTGAATCATTACCCTATTTTTTTTTAATTGGATGAATGAAACATTTTTTTCAGTGTAATTTCCAAGTTAAATCTCTAGACTGACTGACTGAATGAATGAATGAATGACTGAATGAATGAATGAATCAAACAATCAATCAATAAAATTAAAGTAATTTTTGTAATAAAATTACAATCTCTAGTAACCCAAGTATTTAATAAAACCATTTTAAATGCATACAGGAATTATTAACTCTAGTAACCTATATACAATAAATGAATAAATAACTCTTCTATCCTTAGCGGGAAAAAAACAAAAAAACAAACTTACAAATACAAAATAAAAGATTGAGAAAGAAAGAAAGAAAGAAAGAAAAATGATTACTACAGATTTCTACAAAATGCTTTGGCAATAATCATGCAAAAGTCCTAAAATCCCTCGACTTCATTTGGTGAGTCTAATAGAGTCGCATAATTTCTAGATCATTTGCTTTA
This sequence comes from Sinocyclocheilus rhinocerous, assembly GCF_001515625.1. Classification (NCBI taxonomy): domain Eukaryota; kingdom Metazoa; phylum Chordata; class Actinopteri; order Cypriniformes; family Cyprinidae; genus Sinocyclocheilus; species Sinocyclocheilus rhinocerous. The sequence continues at coordinate 275,685 of NW_015639582.1, read as the reverse complement.
AACAGAACATTCTGTCATTATCTACTGATTCTCTTGTTAAACTCTCCTTTCTCTTCTGCTTTGCTCCATTCAGTAGACACTCTTGATGATCACTGGCTGTCAGGCATTTTGCTAGGTTTATTTATATTTGATCAACTACAACCACTAGACTAACACGTCTTACATTCACACACCAAAATATGAATCTTTAGTTCACAGCCTTAGGTGAGAAGACTGGTGTCTGGTGTCTTCTCAAGAGGAAGAGCCTCACCTGGAAGCTGTTGGAGAGTGAAGGAGCAGGTGTCGCTCTGCTGGCACTCGGTGAAGTTCCAGCCCAGACCGCAGCTCAGACCCTCACAATCTCAGGCTCCTGAAACGTTCGCAAACACAGGATTTGATGAACACCCTGGAGCCATAATCGCAAGTCTCATAAATTTATTTATCCATACATGTATTCAAGAACTGTAAAAACCGTAAAGAACTCAAAGTTTAGTAGCATCACTTTGGATTCCGGCACGTTCAGATCTCCTGAGATGTTTGCTCCAGCAAGGATCCCAATGGCAGATGGGAAGAAGATGGCAAACATTCGGAAGAAGTCACCGTCCGGACCTCTCCAGTCTGGGAAGAGGTTCTCCAAGAAGATCTCGCCTGAAAAAAAAAACAATGTTGTGCAAAATTATTTTGTTATATTTTGCAAGATCATTTCTGGGATGTGTTAAATGGAAACTAGCACCAAAAATGAAACTCCTGTCATGATTTATCCATCCTCATGTTGCTTTAAACCTACTGTAAATGAACAAATTAAGAATCCTAAATGTAGTTCCTCTTCAGGAACTCGAGCTGCGTCGAAAACGCTAGGGGAACGCCGTTCAGCAGGGAACGAGACGCTGCGTCTCGGTGCCATCCTTCCGGCGTCCCTGCCAGCGCTGGCTTCACTCCTTGAGCTGACGCTGGTCTCACCGCACGTGCTTTTATAGCCTCCTGGTCATTACGTCACCCGCCGTGACGTCTCGCCCAGCTGTTAGTCTGATTACACACGAGATTCAGAGCCCGTCACGCTGAACGGCGTTCCCCTAGCGTTTTCGACGCCGCGTCTCGTTCCCTCGAGGAACTAGGGTTACATACGTAACCCGAGACGTTTTTTCACTTCATAACATTTTTTTTTTTTTCACAAAACACTTCATAGAGTCTATCAAATACAAAAAGGGCAAAAAGACACTCTAAAAATAACTGTTTTGCATGTCAGTCAAAACCCATAAACTAAGTGAGTAAATAATGACATAACTTTTATTTTCAAGGAAATATTGCATAAGTCTTTACAGTTATTGGTATGGTACTAAGTAATCTTGTCTGGGTTTATAGAAGTTAAATATTTCTAAACCAATTACACTTCTAGGAACTGACTAAAACCTATCTGGATCTTGACAGATAGTTTGTTACAAAAGATTCACACTCACTGCGGTAACTGAAGAAACCTATAGACTGCTTCTGGGGAGACGGCGGAATCAAAATGCCAACAAAACAGTTGGTGAAAGACACCATAAGAACCAAGAAGAACAGGATCTGAGTCTATGAGAGAATGAAAGGGAAGGACAACACTGCATTATAAGCTGATGATAAATTGATGCTCTGTTTAAGACAAGAGTTTCATAGCATGAGTTTTGTGGACCTCTAGAGGAGTGTGAAGGAACTGCAGGCTCATGATGTTAACAGAGTTGCTCAATATCAAAATATATATTAAGAAAATGCAATGCAATCAAATAAAAATAGTATTATTGTTATTTCACTTTTTTGGAATGGTTAGCTTTACTTGAAATCTAGAATTTCAAGTAAAATTCAGATCAAATGGCTTCAGCTGACAAAAACAGTCAAGAAGTAAATGGACGAAAAATAATAAATTTTCAGGGAAAGCTGGTGATTTTTTTGGGACACAATATGTATATTAAAACAAAAACAAAAACATATACAAACATTCATTCAATTATCCAGAAGCAGAATTAAGATGTTTCAGTGCTTCACTCGAGTTGCATAAGAAGCATCCAACAGTTTACTGTACTGTACTGTAAAAGGCATGTTTATTTTCAGGAATGTACACTCCATCCCAGCCAATGAGATGAGAAGCAGCACAGTGACTGTGATGGATCCTATAATTCGGACGTCATTGATCGAATCCACAATTTGAGTCATACTCCTGTTGCATCATAGACATATATCACATTACAATTGGCATAATGTTGCACATACAACAATGTCATGCAACAAAAGCACTGTGTTCATTTGAGTCATTCTTACAACGAGAAGATCGCTGACAGTCTCCGTAAATCCCACCGTGTTGAGCGAGCAAGCGAGAGCGTTGGTGAAAGAAAACACCACGACGATGGGACCCCCAACTCAGGACCCAGAGTACGGGAGATCATGAAGTACGCGCCGCCTGATGGGTGGAGGAGAGATATGAGAGAGAGATCAATGTAAAGAAATATGATGCCTGCTGGTTGCTTAATGGACAAAATAACCATGGTTAACTATTTTTTTAAAAGAAATAAATAAACACAAATACACATTTATATTATTAATTTGATATACTTTAATGTTTATACGTTATATAATTTATTTAATTTAATGAACATTGTTATATTTTATATAATTTACCCAAAGTTAAATCAACAAAATAAAGAAAGAAAGAAAGAAAAAAGCCATATTGTAGATTCTGCACCTCTTCCAATCTAATAGCCTACTACTTTAATCAAACTCGTGACACTAAAATGTGAACTCCTTGCACAGACAGATTTTTATTTGGGCAAAATAGCAGATTTGGGAAAAGAAAAGAAGATGTTTGATTTTACTCCACTTACTTTATGGTTAACGGCTGCTCTCCTCTTCCTTTGCAACTTAATTCCTGAATGAGCGAAATAAAAATGAACAAATAGCTAGATCACACCACCACCAACAAGATGGTATAAGGGGCTAAAGATTCTGACTTCTGATATAGATTTAATGATATGTTTGAAAGTTTATGATATATAGTCAACAAAATATCGAGATTAAAGCCTTTAGTTGAATTGACAGTACTTTCTATACACAAAGGCAAATGTACAGCAAAAGACACTTAAATAGTGTACTTTATTGTTACTGATTTTACGATCTTTTGGAGAAACTCCTTTTAAAAACGTAGACTTTATGGCCTCGAGGTCTCAAGTTCACTTGTGTAAAGAAACGAGTGATCTTGGACAGGAAACTTTTAACATAGTGTTCAGTGCTTTACACAACCGTGAAATAGGCCATAATCTGTCTATGCGCACACACACTCACAGGTTTGTATAAAACCCTTATCTTGAACAGTTTGTTGGCTAACTGCTCATTACTGACTGACTGAGGTAATCATTGGTTTAGTCGGCAGAACTTTCTAGTGAGACTCATCTGCAGGCCTGTAAACGGGTGCCTCAACGGTTCAGACCATTCCTGGAATTAAGCACAGCATTAAAAATATGGTCCAGGATTATAATGTTCTGCAGAAAACTTCATCTTATCGCGCCATATAAACAGCTCTATTAAGAACATTTTATTAAAACTTGGATGTTCGCGTTCATTCACACATACCGACGACTGAGTGTATCGTTGCAAGAGCAAAACCGCATAAAACACAAATTGTATTTTATTTTATTTTATTTTTTTTTTTTATTTTATTTTATTTTATTTTATCTTTTCTTTTCTTTTCTTTTCTTTTCTTTTCTTTTCTTTTCTTTTCTTTTCTTTTCTTTTCTTTTCTTTTCTTTTCTTTTCTTTTCTTTTCTTTTCTTTTATTTTATTTTATTTTATTTTATTTTTTTAATTTTTTTTAATTTTTTAATTTTATTTTATAAGGAAGCACATGCTATTCGCCTGATACAGTGATATAGATATGAAACATATAATCAATTAGAGTTAATAAAGAAACCTGTCAATACATTTCAATAAAAGGCAACACATTTTGATTACCAAAATTAAAATTAATCTTACACACATAGGCCTATCATATATAAAATTAAAATATCTATACGTTACACTCTAAAAAATGCTGGGTTAAATACAAACCAGTGCTGGGTAAAATATGGACAAACCCAGCAATTGGGCTGTTTTGACCAGCATTTTTTAGAGTGTACAGTTTATAAACAATTCTAAAGATTATAAAACATACATTTACACATAATCAATATTGATTAAAAAAAAAAGCATTGTCTGGACAACAAGAATCATCGGTGAGTGAAATGAGAATTAAATTAAATGAAACAAAAGAGTAGCCTAAAACATTCGATGCGTTACACTATGATCCTAAAATATGAAATTGTATTCAAAATATAGTAGAACATTTTTCTTTCCTTTACAGTTTAGGATGAAATATGATCACAGACGCGCTTTCATGAGATTACCCATATGCTATGTTATCTTATATTAGGCTATGCTCTTTTCTTTATTCTTTATTTCACTCAGTCAGGTCACGCGCATCGCCTCTGTCACGATAACACTGCGCGCGCTGCAGCCAAAATCTATTATTAGTCCATCAATAACAAACACATCTTGCCACAAATAAAAACGCACAGGCGGCCGTCTAACGTGACTGCAGCTCGGGTCATATGAAGAACCACAAACAGACTCAAAACAGCATTTTTACAACAACATTTTGTTTTCTTTTCCACAGAAAGTAAACCCATTCGCAGGCTGCAGCTGTTTCAAGGCAAGTGCGCAAAGCTTCGAGTATGTCTGATATTTACGACAAAAATAACGGTGAGCTGGAGAAGGTTAAACTGTAATGCATTGCAGAGTCATGATTCATGTTCAAGAGCTTTCGTGTGTCAGTCAGAGATTGTGTTTCAGTGGGGTCACCTCTGATATACTGACCATGATAAAGACTCAGTGCTCATACAACGATGCCGATGAATACAACTTTTTAACTTTGTGAAGGATAAAGTATGTTGGACCACGTGCTTAGAAACTGGAACACTACTGTAATATTGTGAAATATTATTGCAATTTCTAATATTGGTTTCCTATTTTAATATACTTTAAAATATAATTTATGTATGTGACGAAGTGTTGAATTGTCATCAGCCATTACTGCAGTCTTCAGTGTCACATGATCCTTCAGAAATCATTCTGATATGCTGATTTATTATCAGTGCTGAAACTGTTGAGCTGCTTAACATTTATTTACTTTAACCTGTGATACTTTTTTCTTTGATGAATAAAAAGTTAAAAAGAACAGCATTTATTCAAAATATAAATATTTTCTAACAATATAAGTCTTTACTATCCCTTTTTATCTATCCAACACATCTTTGCTGAATAAAAGTATTTCTTAAAAAAATACTGACCTCAAACTTTTGAATAGAATATTGTAACACAAAATTTATATTTTAAAGAAACACTGTTCTTTTTTTTAAACTTTTTTATTAATCAAATAATCCTGAAAAAAGTAGCAGAGGTCCAAATAAAATATTAAGCAGCACAACCGTTTTCAACATTGATTAAATCAGATGATTTCTGAAGATCATGTGACACTGAAGACTGGAGTAATGATGCTGGAAATTCAGCTTTGATCACAGAAATAAATTACAGTTTAAAGTATATTAAAATAGAAAACTGTTATATTAAATTGCAATAATATTTCACAAAATTATTTTTTTTTCTGTATTTTTTATCAAATAAATGCAGCCTTAATGAGCATAAGAAACTTCTTTAAAAAACATTAAAAATCTTACTCATCCCAAACTATATATATATATACACACACACACACACACGCACACACACACTATTTATCTTTCGTAAAGCAAGATTTTTTGAGAAATTGTTTTTGATACTTTTTTCTTTGATGAATAAAAAGTTAAAAAGAACAGCATTTATTCAAAATATAAATATTTTCTAACAATATAAGTCTTTACTATCCCTTTTTATCTATCCAACACATCTTTGCTGAATAAAAGTATTTCTTAAAAAAATACTGACCTCAAACTTTTGAATAGAATATTGTAACACAAAATTTATATTTTAAAGAAACACTGTTCTTTTTTTTAAACTTTTTTATTAATCAAATAATCCTGAAAAAAGTAGCAGAGGTCCAAATAAAATATTAAGCAGCACAACCGTTTTCAACATTGATTAAATCAGATGATTTCTGAAGATCATGTGACACTGAAGACTGGAGTAATGATGCTGAAAATTCAGCTTTGATCACAGAAATAAATTACAGTTTAAAGTATATTAAAATAGAAAACTGTTATATTAAATTGCAACAATATTTCACAAAATTCTTTTTTTTTCTGTATTTTTTATCAAATAAATGCAGCCTTAATGAGCATAAGAAACTTCTTTAAAAAATATTAAAAATCTTACTCATCCCAAACTATATATATATATACACACACACACACACACACACACACGCACACACACACTATTTATCTTTCGTAAAGCAAGATTTTTTGAGAAATTGTTTTGATGATCTGATGCAACATCTTCCTGGATCTGTTCAGACATCTGCTCATTAACTGAATGATTTCACACTTTTAATAGGTTTCCAATGTCTCAGTACAAAACCAGAGGGAAACTAGAGAAAAAGGCAGCAGATAAGTCCATTCATCTCCAGTCTTCTTCTGTGAAAAGCAGACATGCAGCAGGTGAAGAAAGAAGAGAAAAGGAAGCTGGAAGTCACATCGCATCCTCAAGTCTAAAAACAACTGTTAGAGAAAAAAAGTCAAACGTCCCTCCAACTCCTCCCACATCAACCCATTCCCCGCCCACTTTCAGAAAACCTCCTCCTATAGAGCCTCTCTTTGACCCGGAGCTCCGCCTCTTTGTGTTTCCCACACACTGCGACGCTCTCTTCGCCTCACTGCGAGGACTCAAGGAGGAGGGGCTTCTGCTGGACTGCAGTTTAAAATTCCTAGGCAACTCCCACAAGGCTCACCGACTGGTGCTGGCTGCTGTCAGTCAAACGGCAGAGGCGTGGCTATTATATGGAGAGGCGGGGCTTAAGGAAGTGGAGCTGGATGGAGGACGGGTGACTCCTGCAGGACTGAAGACTGTACTGGACTTCAGCTACAGTGGAGAAGCGGACAGAGGAGAAACAGATGAGGTGCTGGAAGCCTGTAGGTGTTTAGGGGCAGAAAGACTCGAGCGACTGTGTGGCAAAGATGTTGCGGTCAGCGGGAGCGAAGAGAGGGAAAGAAGCCTGAGGGTCATCCGAACACTGTGGGAGAGAAACGTTGGCTGTGATGTCATCATACAGACAGACAGTGGAGACCGTTTCCCTGGTAACAGTGAGATCTGAAATTCAAGCTAAACAGAAATAATATCATTAAACTAATAGCAATTAAAATTAATAGGTAATAAACAAAATTAAATATTAAATTTAGTATTGAGGCCAGATACTCTACCACAAATAAATAGTGCTGAAAGATTATGAATAAAAATTAGAATTCAGGTAAAGGGGGGGGTTGGGGTTAAGCTTGATTGTAGCTACAGTCAAGCTACTCTCCTGAAAAAGTAGTTATATATTATCTTTACCCAAAATGTATTTTTCCATTCATACTCAAGAGGGCGCCCTTGTGCAAAATCTCAAAATGCCTCACAGAAGTAATATAACTAACACTGAGCTGAATAAAATGAAGATATAAATGATTTGACTGACTAAACAAAGACAATAAACACACAGCTGCAACAATATATCATTTGTCTGCGTTCTTCAATCCATATCTGGCATTTTCCTAAGAATATAAGGTATATTTCTAAAACAGAGCTAATCGAAATAGCATAGCATATGCAGCATATCGCACTAAGCCAAATCATGATTTCAGTTTTATTCCATTAATCATGCAGCCCTAAATGAACATACAATTACGTCACTGATAGTTCCTAAACTAGAAGAAGGTAATGCACTATTAATATGCAAACTTTTAAAAATACGCTGCTCTTCTTCAGTCCATTGCAGGTTCATAAAATGGATTGTAGCTCGTGTTATTTGCTGGAAAAAGTAGCTAGCTACCGGAAAAGCTACATTGTTTTAAAAGTAGCTGAGCTACTGTAAAGCTACTGAAAAATGTTGTTACGTTAGTAGCGTCGCTACATGTAGCTAGCTACTCCCCAACACTGTTTCTAACTTATAAGGTTGCTCACTAAATGTAAATGAGTGTTATCGTCACAGTTCTTTTGTTTGTTATTACATTTAACAGGGAATAAAATGCAAAGAATACTTTTTTTTTTTTTTGGTTTGTTGTCTTTAAATAAATTCACATTCGCTGATTATATCATAGTTGACATGTCTAATCTATTTTTTATAAAACAAATTAGTGTGCAGTTCAACTTTTCAATTTTGTCTGCAGCATTTATAATTGTGCAAAAAGTCATTTATGTCATAGCTATATTTCTCCTTGAATACTCTCTTCTAGCTCATCGCGTCATATTAGCAGCAGGTGCGGACTACTTTCGCGCTCTGCTCTGCGGAGGGTTACGTGAGTCCGGTGAGGGTGTGGTGTTACTGCGCGGCGTGAGGTCATGGGTGCTGCATGATCTGCTGGACTTCATTTACTCCGGCCGGCTGAACCTGAGCTGCAGGAACGTGTGGGATCTGACAGAAGCAGCTTCACAGTTTCAGCTGCAGGGGGCGCTGGCGCTGTGCTTAAACTTCCTGCAGGATAATATGGATGAAACTTCTTGCCTGGATATTCTGGCCTTGGCTGAAGCCTACAGTCTGGAGGATCTGGGCAGACGGGCAGAGGACTATGCTTTAGCCCACTTTCAGAGGGTCGCAGAGGGGGAGAAGTTCAAGGATCTGCCCTGCGTCCATCTGCAGCGTCTGCTGGAGAGAGATGCGCTCAATGCAGACAGTGAGGTAAGCTCTGAAGATACATTAAATAATAAAAAAAGTTAGGTTAGGCAGAAACTCAAACCAAAATTTAAAACAACTAAAGAAATAATATTTGTGGGAATAAATATTGCTTATAAAAGTTCAAGAAATGCAAAAACCCAAGCCAAAAATAATTAATTTGAAATAAAATCAGACAATATTATGGGAATTAATATCGCTTAAAAAGAAAGACAACAAGTTCAATCAAAAAATAATGTATTAAATAAATTAATAAATAAATTAAAACAGTTGAAGCAACAATTTTTTTGGGGAATTGATACTGCTTAGGGAAAAAAAAAACAGTCAACAGCAACAACAAAAAATATGCAAAGATACGCTATGATTATGCAATTTACCTGTAGTTACAGTAATTCTGATTAAATGTTACATTAATGTGCTGGACTCTCTATATAAACCAGCTTTTCTCTTTCGGTCTCACCTAGCCTACATCTCTGCGTCTTTCTAAGCAATTCTGGAACTTTACATTGGTGCAGTTTTCAAGTTACTGTCTCCCTACAATCGCTCATTTCAGGAAATCATCCGACTAATTTAAACAGTACAAATAGAAATGTCAAATGCATTGTTACTTTCTGAATGGCTGTTAGAAAAAACATGCTTCTGGCTGCATCAGCATGAAAAGAGCAGCAGGGGCAGCAGCTCATCCAGACTCTCTCTCTCTCTCTCCTGACAGCTGGCCGTGTTCAGAGCCGTGGTGAACTGGGTGGAGGATGATGAAGACCGGAGACTGTCTCATCTCTCACGACTGATGCAGAGCGTTCGGTTCGCTCTCATGAGACCGGAGGAGCTGCAGGAGGTGCAATACAGCACTTCTGTGTGGACAATCCCTCACTTTGTTTTCTTTAAAGCTCCATAATGTCCACCAAATCTCCTTTAACAGGTGCAGGACTGTAAGCTGCTGCTCAGGAGTTCAGGAGGGAAAACAGCGCTGGAAACTGTGAAAAATCTCCTGCATGGTGATCGGAGAACATCGGACTGCAAACCACGAACACCGAACCAGGTACATCACAGACAGCTGCCGTCTCATTAATAAACACAGCTGAAAAATATAGTTGTTACATAAAATCAATAAAAAAGCAAAACTAGTAATTTCATCACAGTTCTATAGTCTACTCTACATACACAACCCATTCACTTCCCTTATTTTACTACCTTTCTAAGCTGCCCCTTTCCCAAAAATTTAGAAAATCGCTTAAAATTTCTAAGATTGATTATTCTGCGTAACAGTGGTTATATATTATTAATTATATATGTTTATTATTAAAGTAGTGGTTTAGTGGTGGGCGATATGACTAAATATTTAAATACTATAAATATTTAACTCTGATACACACTTAATATTAATTAGGTTTGTGTCGACACCAAAATGTTATCAATTAAACAGTGGCCGAGAGAGCTCAATGCACTGCAACTTAAGAAAACACATGCAAATAGAAAAAAAGACCAGCAAATTAAGAAAAAATCTTCACCAGTTTGACAACACACGCTGCAAATACACACAACGTGACCAAATACAAAAATGCGCTGCAAAAACTCGCAACACAAGCAAATACAGAAACCTGCTGCAAATACACACAACGCATCCAAATGCAGAAAGAAGTTGAAAGTAGCACAGACTGGAATGGAAGAGAATGAAAATTAACCCTAAATGTGTAACAGGACTAACAGCACTTTTTGGTAAAGAAAGTGTTACTTACATGTGTGTAGTTACAGAAATATCACAGCTCTAGATACTATGTACCAATGTGTACTTACACTGTGGCTACATACTATGTACACATCTAGTTACTATGTAAGTACACAGGTATTAGGGCCACTTAATATAAAGTGGGACCTTTTTTTGTTTTGTTTTATTTGTAGTAAAACAAATAAATTTTCGTAAGGGTTCTGTTGTGGTCTGTGCTACCTGCAACACCTTTCTGTATTTGGTTGCATTGTGCTTTTTGCAGCACGTTTCTGTATTTCCTTGTGTTGAGAGTTTTTGCTGTGCATTTCTGTATTTGGTTGTGTTGAGTGTATTTGCAGCATGTGTTGTCAAACAGATGATGATGTTTTCCTAATTTGCAGGTATTTTTTTTCTATTTGCATGTGTTTTTTCATTTGCAGCACGATTAGCTCTCTCGGCTACCGTACAAAAAATATTTAATAATCCTCAATATCAGCAAGACAAAATGAGTCATTAACTTCAATTGACAGGCACTGTACATTTATATGCACCTGCAAGCTCACATAAAGCTATATTTACTAAAAATCAAGTCAAAACCAGTTGACTTTATTGTTTATATTGTAGCCAATTGTAAACTATCGCCCTAGCAAAATGCTAAATGTGGACAATTATATGCAAAGTATCATGTTATTTTAGCATCATGATACTAGTTGTATATCAGTGATAATATGATATCAGTGTGTTTCTCTTGAATTTGCGTTAGGTTTTGGTGCTCGTTGGTGGAGATTGTGTGAATGAGAATTTTGAGCGTCGAGAGCCAAACCTTTGCCTGTGGTTTGCCCAGTGCTTCATGCGCGGAGAGGGACTCATCCGAACCATCGAGTGGAGACCTTTAGCGCACCTCCCTGAGCCACCACGCTTCCGCCACTGTGCGTGTGTCCTCAACAACACGCTCTATATCATCGGAGGCCGGAAGTACTACGGTGCACTGGACATTCTGAAGACTGCTCTGAGGTGAGGGTCTTTGGTTCATCTTGTGTTTGCACACAGCCATACGTAAGAAATAATCAGTGATTGTCAGTCCTGTGTCTTGTGTTTTGTTCCCCACGTGTTCCATGTCCCAGTTTTCCCATGTTGATTGTGTTAATTTGGTTCCACGTGCTGTCTCGAACGTCAATCCCGTGTCCTACGTGTATCTTCCTAGATGTCAATAAAGACTGTTTGATTAAGATTCTCCTGCATTCTCCTCGTTCCTCATTCGTCGCTCCTTGTTCCTCGCTCCTCACCGTAGGCACATTGTGACAGAAGACAGCACCATAAACAGTGAGCGGCACCCCTACTCTCCGTGTTTTTGATTCCAGTTTTGAAAGTGATTTTTTTTTAGTTTTCCGTGTTTTCCCCCCGCGATTATGGAGATTGCTGCACGCTTGATTGCCCTCGCCCGTAGAGATCTCCCCTTCGTCGAGTGTGCCTGGGAGTTCTGCGGGCTCGCCGCAGTGACGGCATTGGATGACGCCACCATCAACTCTCTGTTCTGGCACGGGGCCAATTACCATCGCCCCGTGGACCTCCCAGACACCACAGGACTAAGCTGGAGGGAAGCGATTTTCCGGTGTCTGGAGAGCATCTGGCCCCGAGCCAGAACCAGCCCGCGGCCGCGCCGATGTCAAGCCAGCCAGCCGCTGCATTCCCAAGCCCGCCAGCCGCTCTGGTGTTAGGCCCGACGGCCGCGGCATTCTTGGGTTGTCAAGCCCACCGGCCACGCCGTTCACCTCTAACCAGGGGAGGAGGATGAGGAGAAAGGGACTGTCGCCCTTATCCTAGCCCCGGAGCTCCAGTGTCGGCTCCAGCCCACGGAGGGCCCCTGTTCCTGAGTTTAGCCCACGGAGGGCCCCTGTTCCTGAATTTAGCCCACAGAGAGCACCAGTCCCCGAGTTTTGCCCAGAGAGAGATCCAGTCCCCGAGTTTAGCCCAGAGAGGGCACCGGTCCCGAGTTTAGCCTAGAGAGGGTCCCGGTGCCCGAGTTTGGCCCAGAGAGGGCTCCAGTCCCCGAGTTTAGCCTAGAGAGGGTCCCGGTGCCCGAGTTTGGCCCAGAGAGAGCTCCAGTCCCCGAGTTTAGCCCAAAGAGGGCTCCAGTCCCCGAGTGTAGCCCCGAGAGGGTTCCGGTCCCCGAGTTTAGCCAAGAGAGGGCTCCAGTCCCCGAGTTTAGCCCAGAGAGGGTTCCAGTCCCTGAGTTTAGCCCAGAGAGGGTTCCAGTCCCTGAGTTTAGACCAGAGAGGGTTCCAGTCCCCGAGTTTAGCCCCGAGAGGGTTCCGGTCCCCGAGTTTAGCCCAGAGAGGGTTCCGGTCCCTGAGTTTGGCCCAGAGAGGGTTCCAGTCCCCGAGTTTAGCCCTGAGAGGGTTCCAGTAGTGGTGGAAAGAGTACTAAGAAATTGTACTTAAGTAAAAGTATTGCTACTTAAGGAATAATTTATTTGAGTACAAGTAAAAGTACTGAAAAATAATATGACTCAAGTAAGAGTGAAAAAGTAGTTTGCTAAAAAAAAAACTACTCACGTTACTGCGTTACAAAGTACTTTAGTATTCTACAGCTGAATAACATGCAGATAGAGATGCTTTGACTGATGAAACGTGGAAGACAATAAACACAACTGCAATGCAACGCTAATTGACAGCTTGTATCACAGTAAAGATTTTTATAAAGAATATTATCTGTCTCACTGTGATAAGAAGCAACATGGAACCACAGAAGCTAACTGTTTC
>NW_015639582.1:253557-262369 GCF_001515625.1 Sinocyclocheilus rhinocerous | reverse complement strand
TCACATTGAAAGTGTAGTTTGTTATAATAACAAAGGTGGACTCCAGGCACATTTTCGGTAGGACAAAAAATTAGCATTTTATTTAAAATGTTAACCCATACCTAGGCTTGGGAATCCAAAATCTATTCCAATTCTGGAATAGGATGCTTATGGTCAGGAATCATCTACTTGTTATAAAATTAAAATTTCGATTCCTCTTATCGATTCCTTTGTGCGCATTTTAATATGACTTTTAACCATTCAGGCACAAGCAGCCTCATGCTCTGTTTTCTGTACTGCACACATAGGGGCGTGGCCATCATTTCAGAAATGAGGGGGACAGAAATGTAAAAATAAAAAAAGAACAACTTTTGACTTTTGTCTAATTGACAAGCTTTATTTTTCTTATGTCTTTTAATTGGCTAAGAAATCAAATACACTGCTGGACGATAACCAATCATTTGTATTCTATATTTTTTTCTGTGTTTTCCTAATGACAATTTTAGGATTGGCATATACAAATGCATAATAAAGCAGAATTGTTTCTATATTGTAATAAATGTTGTCAATTAGCACTGCATTATTCATATACTATATTTATTACCTGGAAATTACCTGAAATTACCTTTTTTTTTGCTACAGCCATAGCTGGATGCCTTTGTCCATATTAGGGATTTCCTGCACATCATAAGTTATTATATAACTTCTACTGGGCCATTGTGGACTTTCTGCGCGAGAGCACCCTCCGGCTTCGAATATGAATGAAACATGTAATGCATTAGAGTGTTTTAGCGCTCCGTGATGTTCACATCGTTGGGTTCCATTCCCCGAGTCTATCCCAGAGAGGGCTCCAGTCCCCGAGTTTAGCCCAGAGAGGGTTCCAGTCCCCGAGTTTGGCCCAGAGAGGGTTCCGGTTCCCGAGTTTATATCGCTGGATATTAAGTGTCCCCAACTAAGCAAGCCAGAAGCGACAGCGGCAAGGAACCAAAACTCCATCGGTGACAGAATGGAGAAAAAACCTTGGGAGAAACCAGTCTCAGTCGGGCGGCCAGTTCTCCTCTGGCCAGACGAAACCAGCAGTTAAATTCCAGGTTGCAGCAAATTCACATTGTGCAGAGGACTCATCTGTTTCCTTTGGTCTTGTCCCGGTGGCCGTCTAGGACTGTGAGAGGGCTCCTGTCCCCGAGTTTGGCCCAGAGAGGGTTCCGGTTCCCACGTTCAGCCCTAGGGCTCCATTCCCCAAGTCATGCCCAGGGAGGGCCACAGTTCCTGAGTAAGGCCTATGGAGGGCCTCTGAAACAACCTTCTCCCCAAGGATTTTTTTTTTGGAAGGGGGGGGTGGTAGTAAGGGTCCATCCGAGTGCCGAGGCCAGGCTCCCCGAGCTCCCTGTTCCGCCATGGCCTCCTGAACTGTTTGATCCGCCTTGGCCCCCTGAGTTCCCTGCTCCGCCATGGCCTCCTGAACTGTCTGCTCCGCCATGGCCCCCTGAATTCCCTGCTCCGCCATGGCTTCCCAGTCTGCCTGTTCCGCCATGGCGCCCGAAACGGGTGCCACTCTGGAGGCCTGCTGTCAAGTATAAGCCAGTCCTGAGGGGCCTCCAGAGTCCCCACAACCCCTCCCCATTGGATGTTGTGTGGCGCATGGACGCGCCTTCGGGGATGGGGGAGTAATGTCAGTCCTGTGTCTTGTGTTTTGTTCCCCACGTGTTCCATGTCCCAGTTTTCCCATGTTGATTGTGTTAATTTGGTTCCAGGTGCTGTCTCGAACGTCAATCCCGTGTCCTACATGTATCTCCCTACATGTCAATAAAGACTGTTTGATTAAGATTCTCCTGCGTTCTCCTCGTTCCTCGCTCCTTACCGTAGGCACATCGTGACAACGATAATGCTTAAACTGGTCAATATTTTGCTCAAATATTACAATCTTATATTATAATATAAACTTTCAGAAAAGCACAAATTCAGAAAATGTCAGCTCGCATAGTTGATTTTACCTCATCTAGCTACTTGATTTATTGTAAAGATTGTGGTAATTGAATTGCTGTATTATGAAGACTGGTACAAAAACTTCTCTCAAAAGTTAAACCACTCAAATTTGTAATACAGTTATGTTAACATTTTTCTATTATAACAAGAAAGATGCTATTCAGAAATCACAATTGCAAACAGTCCAGATTAAAGTTTTAATTTATCACCATCGTTTATCACTGAGGTTTGCTGACAGATTGTAGCATAGCAAACAAATGCCTAAAAAGAAAAGAGATCGACTGTACTACAATTTCATTTGAGCAAAATATTGTAGTGAAGATCTAAACTCCAACATATCTCTTTGCCATTTTTTTTTGATCATCTGCACTTTTTTGTGCCTTAGAACAGAAAGAGCGCAAGCATATGGTTGCCAGAATGGGAATACTAAGTAAAACACCGTGCAGAAAATGTATCGATTTAAGAGAAAAGTTTTAACTGGGGGGGATTTAAAATCTTGACATCTGATGGTCAGAAGCACCAAAGCTTGTTGCCAATGCAAGATAAGGCAAATGTCAAATGAATATGAAATGATTTCCATATAAATAACCTGTGGGCAAATATCGCAGATGATTGCTTAATCGAGAGAAGCATAAATCATCTAGTCTGTGTGTCCTTGTGCAGATTTTATCCTGCTCAGGGCAGATGGGAACGTCTTCCTGACATGTCCAGACCCAGGGATTACTTCGCCGCTGTGTGTCACAGAGGGAAGGTGTTTGTCCTGGGCGGAAACTGTGATGACATGAACTGTCTGGACTCAGTGGAGTGTTACACACCTGAGGACAACACCTGGAGGTAAAGACAGTCTATTGCTGTTCACTACAGAGTCTTTACACATGCTCACAGAGTATACCATTACAGATAAAATACAGGTGTTTCGTTGAATATAAAGAAGCTTGTATGTTTTCCATATGAGGGATCCAAATAGTATTTTGGTAGTTATAGATGCATGAATTTGATAGAATGAATCAGTGCTTTTCAACCATGTTCCTGGATGCCCCTAACACTGCAGTTTTTGAATGTCTCCGTTCTCTTTCACACCAGTTTTCAGGTCTTGGAGTCTCTACTAATGGGCTGATGACCTGAATCAGGTGTGTTTGACAAAATGTGCACTGTTGGTGGGGGCTTGGAATAGGGTTGAAAACCCCTGGTATACACAACAAAATATCAATGCACATGTATCTGCAAGTTCAAATACTGCAGGATATTTTCTCTTGACCTCACAATTCTTCATAATGTTTGAAGTTTCAATGTGTTCATCAGCTGGTGATTTGGAAACTTCCGGCCATTTGTCACTTCTCCTCAAGTTCACACAGGTTTTCTAGCAGAGGAACCACAAGTGTAGAGAATCACAAAGCCATAAACGTGCTTGAAATTTGGAGGGGAACAAAGTACTTTTTGACCGATATAATGGACCTTTTTATTTAAAGGAAATAAATAATTTAATTAGATTTAATAAATAGATGAAAGGAAATTAAAAATGTATTTTTATTTTGAAATATTCACACTCTTAATCATAAGAGTCTCTCACATTATGAATCACGTAAATGGTAACCTATATTTTTCATTCAAAATGGTATAATTCCACAACAATATCACATTAAATATACCCAGCCGGCATTTCAACGTTGAATCAACATCAGGTACCATGGTTGAATCAAAGTTGAATCATGTTTTGGTTTTGAAAACTGAATCAACGTTGATATTGTGACGTTATCGCACTGTTGAAATTGCAACGTTGTTTCACTATCTTACCTTCAGCATGGGTGAATTACCTCTTACCTCTTTCACTGTTAAGAGTGTGGCGCTGGAATTCACGCTCGGCTTCTGTGAAAAGTAAAGTCCGTCTTCTTTGATTTTACTGGCTCATTTTGACAAGTGAGGAAGACTATCCTAAAAATTACCTTTAATTAACGAGGAAAAGACTCACTGTGGCTAAGTTTACACGACAATGATGTAGTCAAAACCGGAAAAGTTTTTCCCTTGCATTTTAAAAATAGTTTCACATATACACGACAACGGTTTCAAAACGATTCACGTTTACACATATCAAATACCAAAAATGCTGTATTACGTATGCCAGGCCAGTAGATGGCGATGTCACCTTGTTAGTAAAACAGTACACTTTGCTGAAGAAGCGTTAGCAAACTCACTACCATGTACTCAGCCATTGTTGTGTATGTTTGTTCGCTCTTGCCTTTAAAATCGACACGTACTGAGCATGTCTACATACCTAACACGTACTACGCACACGCATGATATCACCGTTTTCAAAGATTCCCGTATTGGGTGTTTACACGGAAATGATAACGGTGGCGTTTTCAAAAACTTGCACTTTGAAACCCGTTTTCAAAATTATGCGTTTTCAGTCCATTGTCATGTAAACGAACAGGCAAAACGCATAAAAAGTTTCTCGTTTCTCGCTGAAAATGTTGTTGTGTAAATGGCCCCTGAGATTAAAATCTCTTTTCCAGGAGTGTCCTGGCCAAGATAGGCAGCCGAGTTTGCATATACAAATGAACAACACAGTTACAACATACATTACAAAACCAACATATAACCAGTTAAAAACAATTACACACCATTAAGTTGCTCTCTAAGTTAAAGACTTAAAATAGTTATAAGACTCCTTTTGGAGAAGATTCCAATCTGAAGTGGTGGCATATTTAAAAGAGGTTTTACCGAGTTCAGTTCTGACAAGGGCACACAAAGATTATAATTTGATTGAGATGTAATGAATAATTTCCAAATAAAGTCCTTTGTATGACACGACAGAGATAAAATGGCAAATGTCCCAAAATTGCCTTATAATATCTCAACAGATGGCAATGCATTTTTCACCGAACACTCAAAGAAGGCCATGCAACTCTTTTATATAATTCACAATGATGAGTTGAAAATTTACTGTACAATCAGTTATACATTTGTCCCAACTTCTTTATTTATTTATTTTTTTCTCAAATATGTGAACCA
Source organism: Sinocyclocheilus rhinocerous (assembly GCF_001515625.1). Classification (NCBI taxonomy): domain Eukaryota; kingdom Metazoa; phylum Chordata; class Actinopteri; order Cypriniformes; family Cyprinidae; genus Sinocyclocheilus; species Sinocyclocheilus rhinocerous. The sequence goes on along the minus strand of NW_015639582.1, from coordinate 257,392 downwards.
AAACGTAGCTTGTTGTCAATAATAATACCAAGATATTTGTACTCTGACACTGAGGTAATTTGGCTCCCCTGAGAAGTTTGAAGAGTTCTCTGAAGAAGTTCTCGAATTTGAAAATAACATGCATTTTGTAACTTTTAATCTTTTAACGAAACGTTTTGTCATTCTAACAACAAACTAAGCAGTTCAAGTCATGTCCATTAAATATAAATGTGTCTTTTCCTCCTGCTGCTATCACAGGTTGTGTCATCCTCTGGACGCTGCTCTCTGCGGTCACGCCGCTGCCGTGTTGAATGGAGAGATGTTTGTGTCTGGTGGTTGTGACTCTCGTCTGCGCTGCTGTCCGTGTCTGTGGATCTATGACCCGGTGCACGGCTGCTCAGAACGATCACCCATGACAGCAGGAGCGGGACGGGCAGGTCACGTGATGCTGGTTTCGGGACAGCGATTGGTCGTGGCCGGGGGGTTGCAGCCAGTGTGGGTGGGGTTTGGAGACCAGCTGCAGTGTGAGTCGTACGATCCCGTTCATGACTCCTGGACATCTTTCCCCATGCTGCCCCGACCGCACCTCTCACCCGCGGCGGCCGCTCTTGACGGTCAGCTGTATATTTTGGGAGGGTCTTCGGCCGATTCTGCCCGTGATACACCATGGGTGCACCGTTATGATCCACAGGCAAAGTGCTGGGACAAACTGGGAGCAATGCCACGACCTTACGCAGATCTCGCTGCATGCGCTTTACAGCTGCCTGACAGTCTGAAGAGCTGAACGAGCGGTTGAAATTTCATTTTTATGAATATTTATTAGTGTATTCTAATATTACAATGACTTTCCGGGATTGTTCTGACACTTACACAAAAATTTGTCAGGGTGAACAAAATTATAAATGTTAACAGCTGATTGTGCGCACTTACCAACAGCTGTCTATTGAACAAACATCCTATAACAATTAATAATGATGAGGCAAGTAGGACTAGGCAAAAAAAAAACTGACTAGAGCTGCAGGAAAATTACATCATGTCACCACTGATTGGCTAATGTAAATGCAACTGTATCAGAGATGCTTTAAATAGTTTCCTGCTCTTGTAACTCTTGTTGTTTCCTGCTCTTGTGTAAATACATTTACACAATATGTACCTTTTTGTGCTATATTACGTAGCTTCTGCTGTTCTTGCAGTGTAAAAATGGCTTAAGTGTATGTGAACGTGAATTTTAGTATTAAATAGGAACCTTTTTATCTGGTTTGACCCCTTGTCTAGTCAGTCATTGCAGGCCTGGATGTCCTCATATGCATGTTAATCAATGGAGAAAAAAAAAATAACGAGAGAAAAAGATTAAAGAGAATAAGGTAAACGAGAGAAAGTGGTTAAAGTAGCATTTAAATCAAATGCAAGCATGATTTGTAACACCAGTGAATGAAATTTACTGTTATATAAGTTGAAATTATATGAAGAGAGCAACAGTGCACCTGCACACAAGTGAAATATAATGTGGAGTTGTCTGTGCCTATGATTTCCATAAATTAAGAGTTGTGTGTTGTTGTTGTCTTTTATTTGCATGTGTCATTACATTGTGTGCATAGCACTCATGACACAACAGATACTAATGGTGATACAGAATATGTTCAAAGTTTGTGAAAATATTGTTTAGTTTGGGATGCAGAAACATGCTGTTGGTCACTGACAGTATCAAAGCTGAAAGAAAATGCAAATGTTGAGATGGATTTTTCCCGTGAAGCCGCTGTGGAAACACAATACTTCATTACAGCAAAGACAGACTCTCCACATTCAAATTAACACACTTCCAGAGAATTACACCTACAAAGACCAACACATAAAAGACAAAAAAGAAAAACGTGAATGAGGAAGACACATTTGTTTAGAGTAGCCTAATAAACAAATGATGTGATGCTGAATGAGAGCAGATATGATAATCACATAGTTTGAAGCTGCAGACAGAAACATCAGACTCAGGACAGAAACACACGACCTCTAAAGTAAGAATAACTTGTATGCTCAATATTTAACTAGAATTACACTTTGATATATTAATATTGTCTTAATAATTGTGTACAGTGAATTTATGTTCCTGTTAAGATGTAGTTTTAATTGTCACTGAAATCATGTTTTACACCAAAATGAATCAGTGAATATTTAACATCTGAGTTTTTCTATATCTTTTCTCTTCAGAAATGGACCAAACTCTATTTTTCATTCTTCTTCTCATTGGTGAGTGTTTGTGGTTTTATTTATGGTTTATAGTTTCATTAGGTTTGATCCTGTTATGAAGATCATTAAAGCAAAGCCTCTCTTTCACAGCTCTCTGCTCCGTATCTGAATGTGTTCAGCGTCAGTATCACTTTATAAATGAGAGGAAGACCTGGACTGAAGCTCAGAGATACTGCAGAGAGAAATACACAGATCTGGCCACCGTTGACCACATGAACGACATGAACGAGCTGAAGAAGAGTGTGAATTATGGAGGTGTTCAGTTTGTCTGGATCGGGCTGCAGAAGACGGGTCGTGATGAATGGCAGTGGTCTTCAGGTGAAGCTGCGCTCTATCTGAACTGGGCTACTGGACAACCAGAAGGCAGAGATGATTGTGCTATGATGTTCAATGGAACATTTGAGGATTTGCCATGTAGTGATGCCCGACATTTCATCTGCAACAACAGTGAGTGCAGCTATTTAAAATCACAACAACCGTTAATTTGTAGATGTACATTTAAAGATTACTTTTTAATTTTATTGTAATTTCTATTAATTTCTAAATGACTAATCCACTAGTCAACATTTTAGCTGTAGTGTAACAATGTCCTCTGTTTGACAATTCTCTCATCTGACTCATTGTGTCTCAATCCAGTGTTCTAGAGAGACATATAAGGAAACATAATGGACAAACAAAAGGAGCTTTATAATAATCATGATGTTCCCAGATGTTACTTCATGTTAAATATGTTACATCTTTAAAATAATCCTGAATATATTGTGGATATTCAATATATCACTAGCTGTAGAAGCAGCTCAAGTTGAATGACATGTTTCTGATGTTTCCATAGCTGCTCCTGTTCAGATCCAAACCATAAAGCAGCATAAGAATAATTAACAAACTGATTCATGAATCTTCTCTCTTTTTTTTTGTTTTTCTTAAAGCAAACACAGGACTAATCTTTGTCAATCAGCTGAAGAGTTGGAGAGATGCTCAGAATTACTGCAGACAGAATCACATTGATCTGGTCAGTGTGAGAAACCAGAATGAGAGTGAACAGGTTGAGCAGCTCATTAATATCGTGGTCGGAACAACCAATTCACCTAAATCACAAGTCTGGATCAATCTGTTCAGAGTCAGAGACTCATGGCAGTGGTCAGATCAGAGTAACTCCATATTCAGATACTGGGACACTGGTGAACCTACTAATAGTGGAGGAGGTGAAAACTGTACAGCTGTTAATGCTCAGGGAAAATGGTTTGATGTCTCTTGCATCAATCAATATTCTTTTGTGTGTCATGAAGGTGAGTAGATCTTCACAAAACACACACACTCCATCATCACCTCCAGATCTCTTAAAGTTGACGCTACATCTCTGAGATGACAAATTCATCCACAGTGTTTGTTCTGCATGTTGTTTTTGATCAGTCTCTCTCTAGTTTCTGCTTGTGCTTTGTTTGGTTTCCAGATAAACTGATTGTGATCAGAGAGAATCTGACGTGGTCTGAAGCTCTGAGATACTGCAGACAGAATCATGTGGATCTGGTCTCGGTTCATTCAGAAGAGATTCAGCGTCGTGTGATGAACGTGGTTAAACGGGCGTCTACTGCGGCGGTGTGGTTGGGTTTAC
>NW_015639582.1:243602-253537 GCF_001515625.1 Sinocyclocheilus rhinocerous | reverse complement strand
CTGCACTGTGGGCATCTGGTTCTGGGTGAGTGGAGAGACCGTGTGCTATCAGAACTGGGCTCCAGGGAACGGCACATCAGAGGAGGACTGTGAAGACGCAGTGAGATCTGGAGCAGTTCAGTCTGGAGGAGATCAGCGCTGGATCAGCCGTCCTGAACACGACAAACTCAACTTCATCTGCAGCAGATACTAAGAGTGAAAGGATACACAGACCTTTCATGTGAGATAAGTGCTTGTGTGTTTACTCCCATTAACTTAATTTTCATTCATCACTTTGTAAAGGAATAATTTGAACAATTTTTGTCTCAACAGGCAGTCGCACCTGAGGGTTAAAAATTCAGAAACTTTTTGCTCACTCAACATGTTGTGTGTGTGTGTGTGTGTGTCATTTACTAACTTCATTGAATTTTGTGACGGTCAAAGGGCATCATAGACTCTCAATTAGATATACATTTATACTAGTTTCTATTTCATCATGACATAAATAATATAACTGAAGAGTGTGATATGAGGTTTAATACATGTCTTATCTGTGTTTTAAGGATATGTGTATGTTGTTGCGGCTACTTCTCTCTCTTATATTGAGTTTCATGTGTCAATGTCTTTAAATTAGAAATGACTGGTTGAATATGAATCAGTGAGCACCAACATTATGTGTCTCAGCTAAATTAAGTAATGTTTATTCTTTAAGGAGTGAAGGTTGGGTATAAAATCTCTTGAATTATTTTGCACGAAACATTAAAGAATGTGTCAACAACAGCAGCTCAAATAAACTCCTGTACAACCAGCAATCCCATCTCTTTCTTTGACTGTTTCCCAACCTCAGAATTATAAAATCCAACTTGGTTTCAATCATAATTCATTAAGCTCGGCCACTGTATGTTTCTGGGAAAAAATGGCCTGATTGGAATGGTGACTCCATTGCAGGGCAAAAAATAAATAAATAAATAAAATTAGCACTTAAAAAATGAGAAATAAACTACACTGAACAAAAATATAAACTCAACACTTTTGTTTTTGCCCCCATTTGTCATGAGCTGAACTCAAAGATCTAAGACTTTTTCTATGTACACAAAAGGCCTATTTCTCTCAAATATTGTTCACAAATCTGTCTAAATCTGTGTTAGTGAGCACTTCTCCTTTGCCGAGATAATCCATCCACCTCACAGGTGTGGCATATCAAGATGCTGATTAGACAGCATGATTATTGCACAGGTGTGCCTTAGGCTGGCCACAATAAGAGGCCACTCTAAAATGTGCAGTTTTAGAACAATCTTAACAATCTTTTAATTTCCACATTACAGCCAGTCACAATCAAGTATTTAGACAGAGAAAATAAGATACGTTTATTCCGAAACTGGAGCAGCAGGTTTTTTTTTATTCTATTTTACTTTCTAAAGATGAAGAATATCTGAAAGAGCATGCAGCAAACAGTCATGCTGTGGATGTGGGAAAGTGTTCAGTGGATGCTGGTGAATGTGATAATGTCAGAAGTGGGGTTTGCAGTGGATCAGAGATTGCCACTGTGGCAACCAGGGAGCCAGGTGAGTCATGGAACTCACAAACATCTGTTGGCCTACCACAGAGTGACATGGACCAGCTGTCCAAGAGAGGTGATGTTCAGTCCATTGATATTGATTCTGGGAAACGCAGCCCTGGACACAAAAGAGACTCATGAACAACTATCACAAAACATGTGAGAGGAGGGTACGTCACCACCATACACTCAAAAAAATTATATGTTGGCCTTACTTAACTTTTTTATGTCAACAGGTTCCACGTAACTGAGTTAGGTTGCATTTAAGCAGTGTTGGGAAGGTTACTTTGGAAATGTAATAGGTTACAGATTACAAGTTACCCTACTTAAAATGTAATAAGTAGTGTAAGTTTTTAATTACTTTATTAAAGTAATGTAACTGATTACATTTGATTACTTTTTGATTACTTTTCTAAATTTCTGTTTTCAACTGTTAATCATTTTCAAACATGTAAACCAGGCAGGGTTAAACTTACAATATGTGCTCAACACTGATAACTGTCAGACTTTCGAAATCCTTCATCACTTGAATTAAGATTATAATATTTTCATTTTAAAGGAGACATTGGATGCAAAATATCTTCATTTGCATATAAATGTGTCTTAGCAGTGTGTGGACACAACCACCTTACAATAATCCCCCAAAAACCTAAACAGTCTCAATTATAAAGCCATTTTGATTTTGGAGTGAATACCAGCACTCTCTTCCACCTTCAATACCACGATGGAGGTGAGACCCTTGAGCAAGGCACCAAACCCCCAACTGTTCCCCGGGTGCCGCAGCAATATGGCTGCCCACTGCTCTGGGTGTGTGCTTACGGTGTGTGTGTTCACTACTGTGTGTGTGCACTTGGATGGGTTAAATGCAGAGCACAAATTCTGAGTATGGGACACCATACTTAGCCACATGTCAATTCAATTCACTTTCACTAAATTCGGAAGGAAGGTCTTCAAGCCAAATTGGATAGAGTTAATGTTTATAATTCAATGGAATGCAAGGAGTCTTTTGGCAAATGGACAGGAATTCAAAAGTATTATCAATGATTTAGAAATAAAACCGGACATAATTTGCATCCAAGAAACTTGGTTGAAACCATCTTTAGATTTTATAATAGCAGGTTATGATAGTGTTAGGAGAGATAGAGACAAGGGTAATGGGGGTGGATGTGGTATTTTTATCAAACAGAATATGCATTATACGGTAATGGTAAAAGGAAAGGAATTGGAATTTATAGTAATTGAAGTTTGGACAAATGAAGGAAATATTAAAATAGTAAATTATTATAATCCTTGTAGGAAAATAACATTGGAAAACTTAGAGGAACTTGCAGTAAATTTAGAGGGTAAGGTTATTTGTTGTGGAGATTTTAATGGACATAATATGTTGTGGGATTGTTATAATGATTCAAATGGGGAAGTAATAGAGGAATTAATGGAACTAAAAAATTTAGTATGTGTAAACAATGGAGATGGCACTAGAATAAATGTGGTAAATGGGAAGGAAACGGCAGTTGATATTACAGTTGTATCGGAAGCTATAGCAGGATTATGTTGGTGGGAAGTTAAGAAAGATAGTACGTTAGGAATAAAGCGCACCTTAGTATCGATATTTTTTGTTTGAGTATCGATACTTTCGATACTCGCGTCAGTATCGATATATCGATACTTCGGATCGATACGCCCATCCCTACTGAAGAGTGATCTTTGAATGTGCTGTCTATCTGCGCATGTGCAGATATTACTCCACCTGCTGACCAAAGTGTGGTACTGCAGAAGCAACTCAACTCCATTTCATTCACTTTACTTAAGTGAACTGTGTAAATTTGAAATATTACTTTTTCTAATTTGGTCAACACAACTCTTTTAATTTTAATACACAAACGTAAGGGAATTATTTAATTTAAACGTAGTTACATTCTTTGGACCAACAGTAGGCACATTAAATTTTTTTGAGTGTAGAGGTGTGACTCCAACTTTGGGGGAAAAAAAAAAAAAAAAAAAAACCTTTGTACAGTGGAATGTATTATGCTTCAGCGAGTCAGGAATCACACTCCTATTCACTTAAATAAGGCTAGCAACAATCTGTTCTATTTAGCTGCTGCAGTTTGCCCAGCGACTTCAGTATTTGATTACATGGTAGCTAACAAGAGAAAACTTTAATGTAGCCAGATAAGAAAATCTATAAAAATTTTGTGCACATTTTTTTTTTATTTTTTATAATATATACAACTTAATAACTAAGAAGGGTGCCACATACATCTATGTCCCAGTGCACTCTTGAACACACATGTAACTTTACAAGAGGAAACTGTGGTTAATTAACATTGCAAAATAATGAACAAAGTTACCTTGCTGAATTGAAAAAAGGGTTGAATCTACTGCAAAAATAAATAATTAATAAATAAATAAATAAATTACTGTATTGTGATTCACAGTAAAAACTGATGCTTTACAGATCTACAGCAACATGCTGTATGCCTACACTTTCTCACTCCCAACTCGTCACATATTGACGCTTCGTCAGGACCACTTGGCGCCACTTTTTGACACACAGGGTACCCCTTTAGCGTCATTTTTCCGATGTGCAGGGTCCTCCATTGCTTTAAATAAAAATCCTTGGCATCAATATGCCGACGTGAAAGGCACTGGGAATTTTTTCGTCATGATTAACTTATATATTGGGTAATAATATTGTTATTATTGCATATATGTTGGGGTGTAATTTTTCAATGTAAATAGTCACAACAGTTTTATTTACATTACACTATTTACACTTTTATGAGCACGTAACCCAACCCCTGCCCCTAAACCTACCATTTGTCGATAAAACACAATATATAACAGGCAGATACAGCTACAGTCACAATTTATTAAAAACATATTAATATTCCAAGTCTTCAGAGGCAAAATGATTGATTTGTGAGAGGAATAGTCACGATCACGGTCTCCGTCCGCCGTAAAGCTCAGATCCTGTGTGCAGTCTGTGCGGGAACTCAAAAAATACCACCAGAAGAAGCCTTACGTCAGTCTTGATTGTGAAATCCTATTGGCTCTTGTGTGTCTTGTGACTGATTGCGTCATGCTACAGGAGTATGTTTTTTAATGAGATGTGAGCACGTTAACGGAGTGGGATCATTTTCAGCGATAAAAACCTTATGTTTTACTCTCTTCTTCGCATAAAGACATTGTATGGCTTCAGAAGACTTAGAATGCAACGGGACTTGTTTGTAATGCTTTTATACTGCTTTTTATGGTCAGTCTTTGCAAATACACGTGACTGTACTTTTATTTCCCTGTTGTGTGTTTTATATTGTTCAGAAGTTGGTAGGTTTAGGGTAGGGGTGGGGTTATGTGCTCCAATGAAAGCATCCATTTATATAAAATTGTTTCTATTTTTTACAAATGCATGCAAACCATTGAATTAAGACAAACAACTGAAAACAATAGAGGACCCTGCACGTCGAAACGTGACGCTAAAAGGATACCTCTGTGCTTCGAAAAATGATGCTAAAGGGTACCTTGAGCGTCAAAAAGCGACGCCGAGGGATCCTGACCAAGCGTCAATATGTGACGAGTTGGGAGTGAGAACGTGTTGCATATGCAGGTTCTACAGTAAACATTTGTTTATTATACAGTATTAGTGTTTTGTAAACTACTGAAGTTCGTTACAGTGTTGGTTTAGGATGATTTTGGGGATTTTTTTATTTTGTATTATAGTCTGTCAGAAACGTCTCTGCTGTGTACCTGATGGCAGATGTCACACAGTCGCTAGGCAACAGGAGCGGTGGCGGGAACAGCTGGTGATGCAAACAGGAAATCCTCCAAATACCGTCTCATTTAACAACGTTAACTTTGATCTTTGTGGACTTCGAGGCATGAGGCCTTTGAATTGAGACACATTTACAGTGCAACTTTTCTGCAATAAAACTAACAAATTAATAAGACTGAATGAAATGTAAATCAAATGCGACTAAAACAATAACACTCGATGTTTATGCTTCGGTTTCACGTCAGAGATGTAAATACTGTCCATCCTGAACGTCTAAATGTGGTGTGGACATAAACAAATAAATGAGGATGTGTTTACATGCAAACATAACCATGTTTTATAAACAAGCAAAAAAAGAAAAAAAAGCATACAGTAAACGGCAGGAGTAGGAAACGAAACAATATTAGAATTTTCACAAAGAGATGAATTCTAAAAAAAAATGTAACAATGTTTCAATCTTTGCATTCCATTCAATCACAATCTAATATCTAGATTGAGTATAAAATCAGAGACATTTATTCTGAAACAGAAGCAGATCATGTTATTATTTCAGTTTGGATAATGAGTCTTTACTAACATTATAAATGGACCGCAGGGTAATAAATACATTTCAATCTTTGCATTCCATTCAATCACAATCTAATATCTAGATTGAGTATAAAATCAGAGACATTTATTCTGAAACAGAAGCAGATCATGTTATTATTTCAGTTTGGATAATGAGAGTCTTTACTAACATTATAAATGGAGCGCAGGGTAATAAATACACAATATGAGCAGATTAATGCAGGCTGGTCAGAGTCTTCATCTCGTCTCTGTTGCTCATGTCTGCTGTGTCTCATCTTCAGGGGCCTCGGCTCTCAGAAGAGGAAAAAGAAACCCGACATAAGAAGGGGGAGAATCTCTCTTTCCTCTTCATCTGGTCTTTTTTTAATTCCTCAAACCCTTCTCGCAATACAAAACTTTCTCAGTAATCACAGGTATTCTTTCATCTCACAAACTGGGGCCTTAAACAGAGTTTTTTTAAAGGCTGTCAGTAACCAGTATCACCTGTCTTCACTAATGAACTCAACCCTCATCAGTCAGATCATTAGTAGGTTGTTTGCTTAAAAAAGCACCATGTAAAAAGTGTCCCAACAGTAATATAAAAATGCATTTCAAACTGAATAGAGCTATGCTGCCCACCTATAATATTATAATAGCCGCTTAGTTTTAAGCGTCAAAATGTTAATTAAGAATGTTCATATGTATATAATTTTGTTAAATAAGGTTCATTTTCATATTGACTAATAGCCTACTGACTGACACAGATGTCAGTATGAAAATTAGTGGAAAGAGATGGACAAATACACAAATATAGAGGAAGTAAAACATGAAATAGGGGTTTTTAGAGTAGTAAACAGATGATGTGATGCTGAATGACGGATGAGAGCAGATATAATAATCACACAGTCTGAAGCTGCAGACAGAAACATCAGACTCAGGACAGAAACACACGACCTCTAAAGTAAGAAAAACTCACATGTTTATTCTTTAACTAGAACTAGACTGAGGTGTTAATATTATCAGAATTGTTGTGAATCCTGTTATGCCGCTAAGAGTAAAACATTATGAAAAAAAAAAACATCTAAGATGAAAATTAGAGTATTTGAGGTTTTTTTTTTTTTTTTTTTGTCCTCAGAAATGGACCAAACTCTATTTTTCACTCTTGTTCTCATTGGTGAGTGTGTTTGTGGTTTTATTTATGGTTTCTAGTTTCATTAGGTTTGATCCTGTTATGAAGATCATTAAAGCAAAGCCTCTCTTTCACAGCTCTCTGCTCCGTATCTGAATGTGTTCAGCGTCAGTATCACTTTATAAATGAGAGGAAGACCTGGACTGAAGCTCAGAGATACTGCAGAGAGAAATACACAGATCTGGCCACCGTTGACAACATGAACGACATGAACGAGCTGAAGAAGAGTGTTAATGATGAAGGTGTTGAAGATGTCTGGATCGGGCTGCAGAAGACGGGTCGTGATGAATGGCAGTGGTCTTCAGGTGAAGCTGCGCTCTATCTGAATTGGGGAGATAAACAACCAAATCGTGGTGAAGAAGAATGTGCTATGATGACACATGGACAATGGCATGATGTGGGATGTAGTAGGTGCCTAAATTTCATCTGCAATTCATCCAATAACAGTAAGTGCATCTCCCTACAATGGCAACAAACATTAATGTATAAAAATATGCATATAGATTTTCAACCCTGCTCCTGGAGGTCCACTGCCCTGTAAAGTTTCTATCCAACAGCTTGATTGACAGAAATTCAGCTTGTGATTTTCAACTGATCCTGAAGAGCTTGATTTGCTTCTTCAGGTGTGTTTGATTAGGGTTGGAGCGAAACTCTGCAGGACTGTGGCTCTCCAATACACAATACGACACAATACTAATTGCTTCTACTTTTTAATGTGGTCATAAATATAAACAACTTGAAGTCAGTTTCTGTAGAGAAAAACTAATTTTGGCCTGAAAAAAAAAAAAAAAAGAATTTCATTGAACACATATTGATTTTTTTGTCACATGGGATAGCTGTGGAAATCTGCCATTAGAGCATAGATTTTTTTTCCAGCAATATTTATAAATTATGAATTAAATGTCAAACAATTGTTTTGGCGAGTGTTTCTGAATCATAATTAATTAATAATTATTTAATTGATAAAATTTGAAATATTGGCATATAGTAGGGGCCAAAAGGGATGTCTGGCGTAGGAAATCAACATAACCCTTTATGTTGATTTCCTACATAAAGGGTTATGTTGATTTCCAAGTTTTAATAATATTTGAATAAAGGGTTAGGAAATCAACATAACCCTTTATTCAAATATTATTAAAACTGTGTTAAAGGTTTTGTAACCATATATGGTTTTATATTTTGAAAAATAATTAAATTTTTATGTTTTAATCAAACATGTAGGGTCATTAAAAACTAATAGCACCTCTGGACATCATTTTTGGACACTGCTGTATGGAATTCTGCCCCTTCTTGATGTTTATGAACGAAACTTGTTCAGTTCTTGTCTTCTCAGTGTAATTTTATTGTGCTCACTTTTACCCATATTACAATATTTTGTTTTGGAGATTGTTATTCTCAGAAGTTAGTCTTTTTAAAGTACATGTTTCGAAACAAATACAAATTTGTGATCATTAGCTGCAGAGTCTGTGATAAACCACCTGAACACCGTGAGCTGTGCGATACATTCAGCTTTCAGTATCTCAAGACAAAATCAGTCTTTGAATGATGCGTTTCTGATGTTTCCACCGCTGCTCCTGTTCACATCCAAACCATAAAGCAGCACAAGAATAATGAACAAACTGATTGATTAATCTGTTTTCTTAAAGCAAACACAGGACTAATCTTTGTCAATCAGATGAAGGATTGGAGAGACGCTCAGAGTTACTGCAGACAGAATCACAATGATCTGGTCAGTGTGAGAAACCAGAATGAGAATCAACAGGTTCAGAAGATCATGAATGATAGTCACATATCTGAAGCTTGGATTGGTCTGTTCAGAGACTCATGGCAGTGGTCAGATCAGAGTGACTCCTCATTCAGATACTGGAACACTCGTGAACCTGATAATAATGGAGGTGGTGAAAACTGTGCAGCTGTCAAACTGAATGCTCAGGGACGATGGATTGTCATCTCTTGCGGCCACCAGTTTCCTTTTGTGTGTCATGAAGGTGAGTAGATCTTCACAAAACACACACAATCCATCATCACCTCCAGATCTCCTAACGTTCACGCTGAATGTCTGAGATGACAAATTCATCCACAGTGTTTGTTCTGCATGTTGTTTTTGATCAGTCTCTCTCTTGTTTCTGCTTGTGCTTTGTTTGGTTTCCAGATAAACTGATTGTGATCAGAGAGAATCTGACGTGGTCTGAAGCTCTGAGATACTGCAGACAGAATCATGTGGATCTGGTCTCGGTTCATTCAGAAGAGATTCAGCGTCGTGTGAGGAACGTGGTTAAACGAGCGTCTACTGCGGCGGTGTGGTTGGGTTTGCGTCACTCCTATATTTTGGACGTCTGGTTCTGGGTGAATGGAGAGACCGTGTGCTATCAGAACTGGGCTCCAGGGAACGGCGCATCAGAGGAGGACTGTGAAGACGCAGTGAGATCTGGAGCAGTTCAGTCTGGAGGAGATCAGCGCTGGATCAGCCGTCCTGAACACGACAAACTCAACTTCATCTGCAGAAATTATGGAGAGTGAAGAACATGTGAATGCCTGTATGGTTATTTCCATTATCTTCCTGTTTCCAGTTGTGAAGGCTAAATACATGTGTATGTTTTTCTACAGATAATATGTTATATAAATAGTTAATGCAATCTTTCAGTAATATATTACTGAGCTGTGAAGTGTAGGTGGGTCTGTATTTCTCCAGGTGGATGAATCATTGTGATTCCTGTAGGTGGTGTTTGGTTAAGAGCTTACAGTTAGAACTGCTGTTTTTTAATGCATTTGCTTTTACAAACTCTTTCAAAATGTACTTTGTGTTATTCAGTAACTGCAGAATTTTGTGAATTCTGCCAGTTTAATTTTGTGAGGGTCATAAGGACATCATATTTATATCATTAGATAAGTCT
>NW_015639582.1:241039-243316 GCF_001515625.1 Sinocyclocheilus rhinocerous | reverse complement strand
TTTTTTTTTAATGCGTTTTGAGAATTTTTGTATGATGTTGTGGCTACTTCTCTCTTATGCATTAAATATTTTATGTATTATAAATATACAGTAACTTTAGAAAACTGAGTCTTTTTTGACTGAGATTCTGTGTGTCTCAGCAGAATGAATTCAGGTTTATTCTTAGAAAGGAAGAGGTGAAGGTGGGGTATAACATATCTTGTGTTTTGCTCCATGAACTCAGGATCAAAGCTTGAGCTGACAGTTGATGACCACCATCATGGTACCAACAAAGCCTAATTGGATTGGTTTGGCTTTGCCAACTCAAAACTAATCCCATAACCTTAAGATTGTTCAACTCCCATCATGGTTATGGGCCTGGTGTCTAAAAACTCGTGCAAATCTGTTTTAATCTTACTTTTAGGGCTGAATCAAAAACACAAAAAGGTTCCTTTGGTGTCTGAACCTGTCTCAGCAGAATGAATTCAGGTTTATTCTTAGAAAGGAAGAGGTGAAGGTGGGGTATAACATATCTTGTGTTTTGCTCCATGAACTCAGGATCAAAGCTTGAGCTGACAGTTGATGACCACCATCATGGTACCAACAAAGCCTAATTGGATTGGTTTGGCTTTGCCAACTCAAAACTAATCCCATAACCTTAAGATTGTTCAACTCCCATCATGGTTATGGGCCTGGTGTCTAAAAACTCGTGCAAATCTGTTTTAATCTTACTTTTAGGGCTGAATCAAAAACACAAAAAGGTTCCGTTGGTGTCTGAACCCCTGAATATTCAAAAAAAATAATATACAGTAGATGACTTAATAGCTCATGTTTAAGTTCATAGATCTGTTGTAGGGTTTGACACAGAAGCACATTGTTGTTCATTGATGTCATGAGCGGGCAGCAACGGAAAACACAAATGAGGAGAGATAAGATCAGGTTAACATTAAACAACAGACCAGGATGTCAATATCTTGTTGAATGATTCTTGAATACTGGCAGTTTTCATATAACTCTAATAGTATTTTCTGTCCACTTGATAAGACATCAGACCTCTCAGGTAATCATATAAAGAGTTTTCATCAGAAATGGACTGGCTGTAAGGTGCACTGGAACTTCAGCGCCCCCTGCAGATGCATTGCAAGGAGGGTGCGAAAGATAGTTGTCTTATCTTCTTCACTTCAACACAAATATAGTGCGCTGAAAACAGACACAAGATGATTTCTATATATGGCACCTTTTTGGTCGCTTATGTAAACAAGCCTATGAAAGAATATTCCGGACAATTTTCAAAAGGAATTGCAAATTGTATTTTCAATTGTTTTCCATATGTGGACGCATAAACTGTGACATAATCCAAATGCAAATTTAAAATGAAAAGTAAATTTGCAACTGTATTTACCATGTCTTACGGATTATGAGCATGTCATATTTAAATAGCAATATTAATTACCACTAGGGCTGCACGATATTGGAAAAAAAAACGAAATTGCAATATTTTTTTTTCTGCGATATATATTGCGATGTGTAGAAATACAGGAATGTTCATAAGGTGTCTTCAATTGCTCAAAAATTAAATAATAATTCTAGAATAATTGAGGTGATTTTGTAGGCATCTTCGTAGAAAATAAAATATAATAAAAAAGTATAATAAAAACCCTGAAAAATTACTTTTTACTTTTTGCCTTATTTTGGGTTGTTTTTTTAATACACTATTTGTGTCTTACTTTTCTCTTACTTTCGCTAACTGTCACACCAGGGGGATGACGTAGGACGTAGGCGTAGCGCATGCCCTGGTGATTAGTGACGAGCGCGGAGGAGAGAGAGCAAAACAAAATGCTGATCATGAATTAGACGTACAAAACGAAGATTTGTAAAGAAAAAAGTTGGAGGGTTTCGATATAAGCCATGAGGAGATTGGTTTTCCTTTGCTGAAGTAAGGAAACCTTGCTTCCTTTTTCTGGTGTTTATGGCATTGATTTTACCATATTAATTCGAGCACGAGTCCGATTATGAAGCATTGGAAGAACTAGTTGATCAACCTGTACATCCATCGCAAGCAAGACTTCTGAGTCTTTGTGAACAGTGTTGTAAATACGACTTAACCACTGATTTCTAGTCGTGTCCTCTTTTGGAAGACCAAACAAAGTAGTTTCTCTTTCACTATGAAACAGCATCACACACTGCGGCCTTGAGTGAGCGGCGGCCGGCTAGAGTGAGCGACGGCGGGTGGGCTTGCGGCAACCACATGTGACGACCCCGGGCTGGACTCCGCTTCGTCCACGGTGAAAGCCGATC
>NW_015639582.1:237460-240605 GCF_001515625.1 Sinocyclocheilus rhinocerous | reverse complement strand
GATATTGTCCTCTTTTGGAAGGCCAAACAAAGTAGTTTCGCTTTCACAATGAAACACAGCGCCTTCACGACTTGGCGGCGGCGGCAACAATACTACAGCGAGAATAAAAGTTACGCCTTCTTTCTTTGCGTGAACATTTGGGCGGCGTTATGCAAATCTTCCCACATTGTCCCATTATAACCAGTAAAATCATTACAAATTTTGTGATGGTGTCTATTGTTTTTTTTCAACATTACATGTTATTACAAATGCCTGCAAAGGGAGCTAAAGGCCTGGTAATTGCTGCTGTTACACTTACAGGACGATAATATCCTTGTTTAATAGGCTATTGACCAAACATTTAATTCAAATATCCACTTAATCTTTAATTTTTGGCCACCTTTTTGCTATAGATGACACAGCCGCTATAATTTCTTTAACAAAAAACATGTGGACATCACAACCCTTACAAAAATTAACCATGGTTTTATCGTAGTAAAACTGCTTAATTTTCTTTTGCGTGATTTCTGAATGCTTGAGACTATAAAATCAATCAGACATCTGCATTAATAAAATAATAGCCATAGGTAATTGTCTAGAGCTACAATTGTAATTTGTAAATAATACAATTTAATTACAATTTATTTATTTATTTACAAAATTTCTATTTTGACCCCTATAGTAGTTTTTTTTTTTACACTTCCATAATATTTGAGGGAGAGGGCAGAACAATACAATCCTGCTTAGGGCACCCATTTGGCCAGTAGCGGCCCTGGTCTGAGCGTAGCCACGATTTAGCTCGCAGTCCAGGGGTTCTCAACCTTTTTTACTCTGAGGCCCCCTCCTTCTCCGGTCAATTTTGCAAGATCCCCCTATGCCTGGCATTTCCTCTTATTCTGTACTTCCGCAGCAAAATGAAAAGTGTTTATTTTTAAACCTTTTTTATTAACCAAAACATTGTAGTTTGCATGCAGCGGTTGGAAGTTTTGAGCCGCCGTTCAGTCTGTATTTAACAGTGCGATGAGGCTTGCTGCGCCGAGTTCTTAGCAATCAATCACAGAACACGAGAGAGGCCATGCTTTGATCATTATAATTTAACACATTAATAATGAAATTAAAAACTTATAGGATAAAATTTACTAAATTTACATAAGCTATCTCGCGGCCCCCCTGGAGGATCACTGAGGCCCCCTAGTGGGTCACGACCCCCCCCGGTTGAGAACCACTGTCATAGTCAGAGCGGCTATTTGTAGCCTACTTATAGTAAAAAATTATTGATTGTAGTTTTTGGCCAGGCAGCGCATGAGATGGTTGATATCCCATCATGTTCGCAATGTCAATAATATCTACAACACTAAAGTGTAATTTCATGACATAGTCTATCTGTAGCCACGATTTAGCTCTGAATTGAACGGGCTGCGTGTAGTCTGCTTTTAGCCCACCTGGCGAAATCGAGGCAATCTGTGGTCTAATTTTAATGGCTTGGCTATAGCCCTATACCAGTAACCAGACCAGCGATGAGCATAGCCAAAATAGTCTTACAGTTGTTTGTGGGATCATATTATCAAATGCAAGTAACCCTTTGAAACATTAAAATTATTTCTGATGTCACAAATAACATTCACGATATTATTTGACTGACTATCTTTCATATTAATTTAGGCTAAATAAAAATGCAATTATAATTATCAACCGCTAGATGGCAATTTTAGCCCTACTGAGACATGACTACTGGCAACGCGAGACTTGAAAGTTAGTAGAGATCACTGTTGCAAGATCCCTCGGAGTTAGGAGTTGAGCAGATCGTAGTTGATCCGTGATCCTGACGGACTAGGCCCCACGGTTCGGCACACATGCGATCCATGGACTAATTGCAAAATTTAACCATAATAGAATGAAAGTTTATCATTTATACATGTTTACACACTCAAGCGATTTTAAACCATGCCAGCACAAGAAGAGGTGAAAGAGCAAACAACAAAACACAGCTCTGACAAAGATTAATCTATATTTAATTTATACAGTGAACACACTCAGAAGAATTGGGCAAAGAGTGGAACAAGACACTGTGTTCCACTGAAGAGGAGTTCCAACACCTGGAAAAGCAGATGGAAAGTGAGGACATCCGGGTATCAATGGTAAAAAAAAAAAACACCCCAAAGTGCATTTCCTCACTAAATCTCCATCATCTATTTGAACTGTAATATTGAATTTATGACTTGTTGCATACAGAGAGAGCATGAGCTAATAGAATATATATGTCATTGTACAAGTACAATAAGTCATTTTGAAATGTCAATCTTTGTCCACAATTGTTAACCACCTCAATTTGTATTATATTTTAGGGACAAAATTCCATCATGTCCAAATTCAACATGAAGGGGGGTGGTCCGCTGCAGAAAGAGGCATTTGAAAAGACTGCACTGTTCTCGGTCATTAGAGGTATGTGTATAAAACACACAACATTTACCAGAGAGCTTCTGTCTTTTTTTTAGGCTGAATGGTGATACATGATATATATCTCGTTTTTGTTTTTAGTATGCATCCAAGCAAAAGAGACTCCCTGTCACAATTAGTGTAATTAAAGTAAAGAATTGTCAAAAAAGCTTTTCTCATGCATTTTTTTTTCTTATTTGGCAGATGCTGTGATGACCAACTTCCCGGCAGCAACAGAGTTGGACTTAAGGAAGGCAGTTGGGGAGCAATTGTGAAAATTTTCCATATTTTTTTATTATAATCTTTATGTTTAAGTGCATTGTATTTATAATATTTTATTTTGTCATTAATTATTTTATATTTTTATCATTTTGTATTATCATAAGTTGTCTAAGTTGTTAAAAATGTTATTTTTCCTAATAAAATCTTTATATTTAATTTGTTTGGAGTCTCTTCTTGGGCTATGGCTAGACATGTATTACATTTTCACTGACAGCCTTGTTTTAGCCTAGACATCCGGACTGTGTTTGGACGGCTATTAGACGTCTTCTAAACGCAAAATTGCTTGCTGGGTTCATGTACTTTGAAGGATGCAGCCTTTGAATTTTGACACAGTTACAGAGTGACTTTCCTGTTGTTGCCATAAAACAGATAAATAAGACAATATGTAATGAAATACAATAACACTCACTGTTTATCCTTCTGTTTTACATTAGAGATG
Organism: Sinocyclocheilus rhinocerous; assembly: GCF_001515625.1. Classification (NCBI taxonomy): domain Eukaryota; kingdom Metazoa; phylum Chordata; class Actinopteri; order Cypriniformes; family Cyprinidae; genus Sinocyclocheilus; species Sinocyclocheilus rhinocerous. The sequence continues at coordinate 237,469 of NW_015639582.1, read as the reverse complement.
TAAATATAG
>NW_015639582.1:234565-235565 GCF_001515625.1 Sinocyclocheilus rhinocerous | reverse complement strand
TGTTCTCGGTCATTAGAGGTATGCACACAACATACACAACATTTACCAGAGAGCTTCTGTCTTTTTTTTAGGCTGAATGGTGATACATGATATTTTTGTTTTTTTTGTTTTTAGTATGCATCCAAGCAAAAGAGACTCCCTGTCACAATTAGTGTAATTAAAGTAAAGAATTGTCAAAAAAGCTTTTCTCATGCATTTTTTTTTTTCTTATTTGGCAGATGCTGTGATGACCAACTTCCCGGCAGCAACAGAGTTGGACTTAAGGAAGGCAGTTGGGGAGCAATTGTGAAAATTTTCCATATTTTTTTATTATAATCTTTATGTTTAAGTGCATTGTATTTATAATATTTTATTTTGTCATTAATTATTTTATATTTTTATCATTTTGTATTATCATAAGTTGTCTAAGTTGTTAAAAATGTTATTTTTCCTAATAAAATCTTTATATTTAATTTGTTTGGAGTCTCTTCTTGGGCTATGGCTAGACATGTATTACATTTTCACTGACAGCCTTGTTTTAGCCTAGACATCCGGACTGTGTTTGGACGGCTATTAGACGTCTTCTAAATGCAAAATTGCTTGCTGGGTTCATGTACTTTGAAGGATGCAGCCTTTGAATTTTGACACAGTTACAGAGTGACTTTCCTGTTGTTGCCATAAAACAGATAAATAAGACAATATGTAATGAAATACAATAACACTCACTGTTTATCCTTCTGTTTTACATTAGAGATGTAAATATAGCTCAGCCGGAATGTCTAAATGTGGTGTGGACATAAGCAAGTGAATGAGAATGTGTTTACATGCAAATATGTTCATGTTTTATAATGAAAAACAGCAGGAGTATGAAACAAAAACAACATTTTCACAAAGAAGAATTATATAAAAAAAGTAACAATGTTTTAACTTAAAATAAGAATATTTCTCTTTATCTTGATTTTTTTTATTCTTCAAACCCTCCTCTCAATACACACACTTAATATTTTTTTTAATAACTTTA
>NW_015639582.1:186747-234303 GCF_001515625.1 Sinocyclocheilus rhinocerous | reverse complement strand
TTTTTATTTTTTTTATTAAGGTCCATACTTCTGTTGACTGATACTGACTGACAGATGTCAATATGCAAATAAAGGGAAAGAGATGACAAATACACAAATATGGAGGAAGTAAAATATGAAAATTAGTATTAGAACAAAACACAAATGATGTGACGTGCTGAATGATGGATAAGAGCAGATATAATAATCACATGAAGCTACAGACAAACACACAACGTCTAAAGTAAAACAACTCACATGTAAATTTTTTCACTAGAATTAGACTTTTGGCAAATTCATATTGACTAAATGATAATGTTTGTTGCATTCATTCAACTGTTAAGATACCAACTGAAACTGTCATATTTTACTCCAAAACAAATCCAGAAATGTCTGATATTTGAATTTTCCAATGTGCTTCTTTCTCAGAAATGGACCAAAATCTATATTTTCTTCTCTTTCTCATTGGTGAGTGTGTTTGTGGTTTTATTGATTATTTATTGTTTCATTAGGTTTGATCCTGTTATGAAGATCATTAAAGCAAAGCCTCTCTTTCACAGCTCTCTGCTCCGTATCTGAATGTGTTCAGCGTCAGTATCACTTTATAAATGAGAGGAAGAACTGGACTGAAGCTCAGAGATACTGCAGAGAGAAATACACAGATCTGGCCACCGTTGACAACATGAACGACATGAACGAGCTGAAGAAGAGTGTTAATGATGAAGGTGTTGAAGATGTCTGGATCGGGCTGCAGAAGACGGGTCGTGATGAATGGCAGTGGTCTTCAGGTGAACCTGCGCTCTATCTGAACTGGGCTACTGGACAACCAGAAGGCAGAGATTATTGTGGTATGATGACAAATGGAGAATGGAATGATATGCCATGTAGTGATGCCCAATATTTTATCTGCAACAACAGTGAGTGCCGCTATTTAAAATTACAACAACTGTTTACAGATGCACCATATACCAAATTTTAATGCAACACTAAACACTAATAATTTTTCATTTGATCATGAATATAGAGGAGACTGTGGATATTTGCCACACTTTTAATGTTGAGACACTTTCTGTATAGACATCATTTTCCAGAAAAAACAAACAAAAAAACACTTCATTCATTGTAGTTGTAGAATAACTTCAATCTAGTCCATGAAAGAAAAAATACTAAATTAAAATATAAAACAATCGAGCATCTGTCATGCTACAGTGAATAATAATCACACGAGGAAGAAGAAGATCAAGTCAAATAGTCTTTAATTAATCCAATCAATCCAAACTGAACAGACTAGAACTTAAGTAGACGGGCAAATGAGGATAATTAATAGAACACAGGTGAACAGAATGACACAATCAGACACGAGGGAAAACTAGGTCACGAGCACATGAAGGAAGAAAACACAACAAAAAGTCCAGTGGCCTGTAGCACGAAGCGAGATGAACAAACTCAGAGTTGCAGAGTGAGTTTTGAGTTGACAAAACCCGATAAAGCCAACCTGGGGGCTGTTTCATAAAAGACGCTAAGAAAAGCGGGGATTAAAGTCCAAAACCTGACTTGAAATAACCTAACAAATCAATCGGGACTAAAGCGGTTTCATAAACGACAATTTAAGTTCACGCAATCTCACTAATTCGATCCAGGTTCAATGAGTCAGGATAATTTTATGTGCATGCTTATTCTTAAACAGCCCTTAAGGTCGATCATGGATCAAATCGATCCACCGTGACAAACAGTGAATATATTTATGCTGTTTAATGCATTTGAGATGTTGTGTTTTCCTTAGTGCATAACAGACATTTTGCTGTCAGGAGTGGGCGAGGCTTAGCGAGTGAACGAGCGCTGATGCCCGCATGTGCGCTAAACAGATGGAACGCAATAGAATAATGGCGCAATAATTCTGAATAAAATATGCGTTCTGCTCAAATATTTGTTGTTGGGCATTAAATGTGACACATGTAGAATTTTAATCCTACATATAAGTGAATTTTTATCATAGCAGTAACTGTAAATCAAATGTAAGCTGCTAATACAGCCCTACTATCTCAAATGAGTTAATGAGTTCCTCTTATCAGTTAAAAAAGTAGTCTGATTTCTATTATTTATTTTCATTTTTAATTCAGCGGTTTTAACTTTTAATTTAGTGTTTTTAATGTTTCAAAGAGCAATTTTAGATTGTTATTTTTTAATGTTCTACTAATAACCATAAAAGGTACAGCTGTCATAAAACCCGAGAGAAAGGCTGCATGGCTAGATATCTGATGCTGATGAAATGCTGATCAACTGAATGTGCAAGTAGCAACTATGTTAAAATGTTTTCATATATCTTTAAAAAAAAAAAAAAAGGTCATTGCATTTTGGGCACAATACCTTAAATATAGTTGGCTGTAGCCTATTTTTTTATTTATTTGGTTAAGTTGCATTTTCTGTATACTTTTATTTTTGGACTAATAACAAAGTCAAACAATTGTATGTGAGAGAGTCGGCGGTATTATCAATGCGTTCCTATTGGTCAGTGTTAGAGGAGTTCAGCTTAGCCTGACAGTTAGCCTGCTCCGGACCAGGTTAGTTTCCCAGCATAAGTTGCCACAGTGACTGAGCTTGAGCTATGGTAATTTTGCTTTATGAAACCAAATCAAGTGGAAAATAAGTCAGACTAACTGAAATAAGCCTGGCTTATTTGGTAAACTTGTTTTATGAAACAGCCCCCTGGTTTAGATCAGGTTCACCGGGCTCACGGTCAACTCAGAGTTTGAACCAGAGTTTGTGACTAACTCTGCACTGTAAAAAAAAAAAGTTTTTTTTTTTTTTTACAGTTATTGCCAATACATTTTACAGTGTTTTCCCAGTTTTTTTTTACCCTTAATGCAACTTCTTTTGATGCACAATTTTTCAGAGTGCTAGTCAGTTCACATACCACTCGACACGATTAGCTGTTGTATTGTACATGATGACAACATATGTTTAATTGAATAGGCTATAGCCGTAGTTAGCTTCTGCCGTTCTCGATCGGTTTGATTGCTTGTCTGTCAGTCAAGGCAGGCGTAAACCCGTACGTAGCAATGCGTTGTGGCAACAATGAACTGGGCTGCGTTTCCCAAAAGCTCCGTTAGCCTAAGAAGTTCGTAAAAACAGAAGGGAACTTTTCATTTATTAATTTTGAAAAAAGACAGATGCTTGCCGTCTGCGTGAGTAAATTAGTTTTAACACAGCAAATAGCTCAAATTTGCAAAGAACGTTAGAATAAAATGTATTAAGAAAAAGTAAGAAAAAAAGCATACACATTTTAACGTCTACCTACCGATTTTGCCTTCTCTTGGGTTACTTCTCCCATCTTCACTAGGGAAAATCACAAAGATCAAAATAGCTAGACTAACGTTAGGCTACTGCGTTTACCGCTTTCTGTTGTATCAATCAGCGCTGTTGTCAGGCAGAACTTCAGACATACCAAATCAGATTAAACGGAAAAAGGGCCAATAATATAAATAAATTTATATTTTTAGTTCTTAAAATAAACTAAACATATGTTTATAATGCCAAAACATGGTATTTTAAGCATAGTAATAATAACTTGAGTTATAGTTGTAACTTTGCTTATTAATGACAACATTAGGGTTTACAGTGTATAAAATAGGTAGGCCTAATTAGACAACAGTTCGTTAATGTGTGTTGTCTCTTAAACATCATGTTTTTTCACATGTATGCAAATATTTATTTAAAACTGTATTTACATTTGTTCATGCAGGTACAGTGTGAGAATTGTGCAAGGTGGTTCCACAACTTCTGTCTGCAGTTTCAGACTGCTTTCCCGTCTGACAAGGAATCGCCACGGTTCTGTCAGTTGTGCAGTACAGAAGTAAAAGGGTAAAGAAGAATTTAACAGGTAAAAGAAAAGGATATCTTTTCTAAAAGCAGCCTATTCACAGTTTTCTTTTCAAGTGTTTCAGTTTGTAGGCCTAATCTTTGACGCACGCACATTTTCAGTTGTATGCTCTATAATAAAGTAAAGTTATAGTGTCCCAAGTCATAGTAACAGTAATTATGTTTTTCCTCCAAACCTGTGTAGACATTTACAAACTGTATAAAATATTATATTATAGAATTTGGAGATTTATTCTTATCTTGTTGCAGATGGCGTTTTGTGATAGAAAAAAAAATATTGTAGCTTATCTTTTGTTCATTACTTTTTTTTTCCTTTTATAATTTTCTTTCTTCAGAGATAAAAAATGTAATTTAAAGCAAACATATTTGTAGAACTTGTTGAGAATTATAAAAACTAAAATACGTTTTTAGTATTTATTTATTTATTACCTAAAATTGTATTTCTACACGAATGGCTCATTGCACCAAACACATTTTTTTTTTCCTTTATTTTTTTGGCAGATGTCAAAGCCATGAAACATGAGGACTCCACCATGGATGACTACATTTTTTCCTTTATTTCCATTTATTAATTCATTTTTGCTTTGAATAAACAGGATAATTGTAAATGTGTTTACTGTGATTGTGTTTTGTTAAAAAATAATCATAAATGAATAATGATGTAATTTAGCTCTAAAGGTTATTTATTTGGTGCTCCAAAATATATAGCAAAGAATACAAAAAGCAAATATAAAGCATATTGAGCATATTACCTTCTTCAACAAGAAGTGGCTAGTAAAAATCTTGAGGGTTTAGCTGTACTTATAGCCTTTTCCTATATTTGCCATGTTTGGATAAATGTGTAAATGTGTAGACTTAATTTTAAGTGCAATACTGGTAAAATTACACATTTGAAAAAAAAAACATAGAAAAGTGTAACTGTTTACTGTTTTAAGTGTAAAAAATAAATAAATAATAAAAAAGATCTCAGAAAATCTGTCAAAAGGTCCCCAATCATTTCTTTTGCCTGGGACCAACACAATATTTAGGATGTCTCTGATGATATGCTTTCAACGTACCATAAGGGTGAGAGATCTATCAAGTTTTGTTGTTGAATGAACACTTAGATTGATCAAATCTATCAATCAGAATACACATAATTGAGAGGTGACCAACACAATATTTAGGATGCCTCTGATGATATGCTTTCAAAGTACCATAAGGGTGAGAGATCTATCAAGTTTTGTTGTTGAATGAACACTTAGACTTATCAGATCTATCAGTCAGAATACACATAATTGAGAGGTGAACCAACCCCCCCCCCCTTTTACACACACACACACACTGTTTTTTGGACTCCCCATACATAATGATTTTACACTGTACAAACTCAATTTTATATCCCCTAACCCTACCCCTTTTACATAGTATATTTTTAAACTATAGATTTTGGGGAACTGGATGTCCTCATAAAGCACATTAATTCTTTAATACCTTTGTAAGTACTAGTTTGTAACACACACACACACACACAGAGCCGTCATTTGCTCACTATCGTTGTTGTTGTATTAAGTGATGTTATTTCAACATACAATATTAAAATGAGCCAGCAGTTACTGTTTTGAAAATAAATGTCCAAGTCATATAGATTTGAAAAATTTAAAAATGTATTAAACATACACATAATAATTTTTCCAAAATCTAAGTCGTGTAAAATGTGTGTCAGGTGAGGATATTACAGCTGGTGTGACATCATCAGGTCACATGACCAGGAAGTTATATAGATTTGTAGATTTGAAAAATTCATAACACATGCACAAAATATAATTTTTTTACATCTAAGTTGTGTATTATATGATGCATGTATGTATAAATACATTGTAGGTGATTTGAGCTCTTTCGATAAAACAACCACAAAGCTACATCGATTTATTTCATTAAGACATTCAGTTGACTTACATATTTATAACAGATATATTAATCATATAAACGTTGCAAATTGTATTAATCTATACTTAATCTATTTGCTAACATAAACTACACATGTAAAAGAGTCACATTTTTTGTGTTTTTATGGAATAAAGCACATATTTAACCAAGTTTATTGTGGATTGCACTTTTGAGATACTCCCTAGCTTGACGTGCCCAAGTGAGGATAGTTGTAAGGACTTTTTCCCTTCAGATGCTTAGAACAATTACATCATTGAATAATATTATTATTAATTTTGATATTATACTTTTAAATGTGATCTGAACGAGATACAGCATGATCCATGAGTATTATGCGATTACATATAAATTAATGCTGAAGAAAAGATCGAATGTCTAACGAATGTCCAACATAAAACCAACTTTACCGCAGTCACAATTCCATTGGTTATCAGGCGGCTTACTTGAACCTCTTCCTTTACAAACACCACCACAGCTTTGTTCATAGGAGAAGCCGATGAAATATTCTCGTACCCGATCTCCTCTCCAACAGCCATCAGTACATCCTCCACAGTCACACCGTCCGCAGCCGCAGGAACACACCTGATGCCGTGACGAAGGGAAACAGGTGGCGCTACCCCCGCGGAGAGGGACGCCATCCTGATCCCAAACAAATCTAAACCCTAAACTAGTATCCCACACAAAAACTATATTCTTCTTTACATAAAAAAAAAAAAGTGTTGTTTTAGAAAACAAAAAAAAAGAAAGTACAAAAAGTAGAATTAGACAGAAAAAAAGCCCAATAGTCACCCTCTCCACGTGGGAACCCTCAGACGCCCAAACCTCTCATCAGAGAGAGAGAGAGAGAGAGAGAGAGAGAGAGCGCGTTTGGCTTTTGATAAAAATTCAAGAGGATATAGCGCTGAAAGATATTTACCATAAACAACCCGCTCCGCTGTTTTGACGCGCTGCTCACTTAAAATGGTGCTGCTGTTACGGCTCGCGATCCGGATGGATGCAGCGGTGCTGATGCGGTCCGCCTTTTGAAAATCAGTTATATAAGTATTTAAGGATAAAAGACTCGAGTTGCTTTTAAAATATTCACGAGTCCTTTTCCTCGAGTCCAGTCGAGTCATTTTAGTTCGAGTCCGAAGTCAAGTCTGAAGTCTGTAAAAATGCGACTCTGAGTCACTAACTCGAGTGCCCATCTCTGGTCCAGGGTCACATATATGGATTTAATACAATTAATTAGTAAACTTACATTAATATAATTATAGTTGTGTTTAGATTAAATATAACTAATCACGATTGTAAGGCCCTACAGAGTAAGTGCTTTTTGCCAAAATGTGTGGTTTCAGTTGTTCCTATATATACAGTATCTCACAGAAGTGAGTAGCCTACACCCCTCACATTTTTGTAAATATTTTATTATATCTTTTCATGTGACAACACTGAAGAAATTACACTTTGCTACAATGTAAAGTAGTGAGTGTACAGCTTGTATAACAGTGTAAATTTGCTGTCCCCTCAAAATAACTCAACACACAGCCATTAATGTCTAAACCGCTGGCTACAAAAGTGAGTACACCCCTAAGTGAAAATGTCCAAATTGGGCCCAATTAGCCATTTTCTCTCCCCGGTGTCATGTGACTCATTAGTGTTACAAGGTCTCAGGTGTGAATGGGGAGCAGGTGTGTTAAATTTGGTGTTATCGCTCTCACTCTCTCATACTGGTCACTGGAAGTTCAACATGGCACCTCATAGCAAAGAACTCTCTGAGGATCTGAAAAAAAGAATTGTTGCTCTACATAAAGATGGCATAGGCTATAAGAAGATTGCCAAGACCATACAGCGGTTTAACAGGACAGGTTCCACTCAGAACAGACCTCGCCATGGTCGACCAAAGAAGTTGAGTGCACATGCTCAGCGTCATATCCAGAGGTTGTGCTTGGGAAATAGACGTATGAGTGCTGCCAGCATTGCTGCAGAGGTTGAAGGGGTGGGGGGGTCAGCCTGTCAGTGCTCAGACCATACGCCGCACACTGCATCAAATTGGTCTGCATGGCTGTCGTCCCAGAAGGAAGCCTCTTCTAAAGATGATGCACAAGAAAGCCCGCAAACAGTTTGCTGAAGACAAGCAGACTAAGGACATGGATTACTGGAACCATGTCCTGTGGTCTGATGAGACCAAGATAAACTTATTTGGTTCAGATGGTGTCAAGCGTGTGTGGCGGCAACCAGGTGAAGTACTAGAGGATATAGCGCTGAAAGATATTTACCATAAACAACCCGCTCCGCTGTTTTGACGCGCTGCTCACTTAAAATGGTGCTGCTGTTACGGCTCGCGATCCGGATGGATGCAGCGGTGCTGATGCGGTCCGCCTTTTGAAAATCAGTTATATAAGTATTTAAGGATAAAAGACTCGAGTTGCTTTTAAAATATTCACGAGTCCTTTTCCTCGAGTCCAGTCGAGTCATTTTAGTTCGAGTCCGAAGTCAAGTCTGAAGTCTGTAAAAATGCGACTCTGAGTCACTAACTCGAGTGCCCATCTCTGGTCCAGGGTCACATATATGGATTTAATACAATTAATTAGTAAACTTACATTAATATAATTATAGTTGTGTTTAGATTAAATATAACTAATCACGATTGTAAGGCCCTACAGAGTAAGTGCTTTTTGCCAAAATGTGTGGTTTCAGTTGTTCCTATATATACAGTATCTCACAGAAGTGAGTAGCCTACACCCCTCACATTTTTGTAAATATTTTATTATATCTTTTCATGTGACAACACTGAAGAAATTACACTTTGCTACAATGTAAAGTAGTGAGTGTACAGCTTGTATAACAGTGTAAATTTGCTGTCCCCTCAAAATAACTCAACACACAGCCATTAATGTCTAAACCGCTGGCTACAAAAGTGAGTACACCCCTAAGTGAAAATGTCCAAATTGGGCCCAAAGTGTCAATATTTTGTGTGGCCACCATTATTTTCCAGCACTGCCTTAACCCTCTTGGGCATGGAGTTCACCAGAGCTTCACAGGTTGCCACTGGAGTCCTCTTCCACTCATCCATGACGAAATCACGGAGCTGGTGGACCTTGAGATGTTCAACAAGGTTTAGGTCTGGAGACATGCTTGGCCAATCCATCACCTTTACCCACAGCTTCTTTAGCAAGGAAGTGTCGTCTTGGAGGTGTGTTTGGGGTCGTTATCATGTTGGAAGACTGCCCTGCGGCCCAGTCTCCGAAGGGAGGGGATCATACTCTGCTTCAGTATGTCACAGTACATGTTGGCATTCATGGTTCCCTCAATGAACTGTAGCTCCCCAGTGCCGGCAGCACTCATGCAGCCCCAGACCATAGTTGCCAAGTCCACATATTATACTCTTTGAGCTCTGTGCTCATTCAGTTCCATTTCACATCTGAAAGAGACATATGCATATTTTTTGTGCGTATGTTCATTCTATGAATCACACATATGCACATTTGAGAAATGATTGTAAGATCAAATTTAGGACTGTTTCTGCACAACATTTTATAAATGAGGTCCCATGACTTTAAAAGCAGTATCCAGCTTTATTTAGCACATTAAAAGCAAAATCTAAATGGCATATATGCCATAAAGTGAAACATGTGAAAAACAAAAGCTTTTAATTACATGTAAACGTCAAATGCACAATGAGTACAGAGTGCAGCACTTTTTATGACTTCTGGGTAACACTTTATAATAACTTTTATTTATAAATCATTGACAAACATTATATAATGCTTAACAGATCATTAGTTAATATATATTCACACAGCTAGAAATATGAGATAATGTTCTTGTTAATGTTTACTAATGAACTTACTAAACATTACCTAATGATTAACATATGATTATTTCATGTAAACTGAAATGCTTACAGATATCAGTAAACTTTCAGTTCATATGATCTTCATTCGTTGGTCTTGTTTGTTGTGTAGACCTCTATTTACACATCTTAACAAATAATCTATTAATTATTTGTTCATGTTTTTGCAGTACCCAATCTAAAGTGGAAACTATTCATCATTTGCAAATGTTTATAAATGTTTACTAATCATTAATACCTTAATGAGCAGTCATCTCAATGGCAACAAAGTGTCCCAAAATACCCGAATTTACCCTATTCACACATCTTTACTAATCATTAAGCATCAGAGTATCCAAACATGGATACTGTTGCGTGAGAAAAATTTCAGACTTGTCTGACAATAAAGTATGATCATCATCATCATCATCATTTATTAATCATTTGTTCATGTTTTTGCATCATTTGTAAATAAACGATTACTAATAATTTAGGATCTTTATGGGCATTGGACTTTTAGCTAATGTAACAAGGTTTGTTTAAAGGGTGGTTGGTTAAGTTTAGCTAAGTGCTTGCTAAAGACATAACAGATTATAATTTTGGTGCAAAAAAGTTTTTATTTCCTCAACACTCACATTAGTAAACTACTCTTCAGTATATCATTAAAAAGGATATTCCTTGAATCAAACATGGGAAAACAAATCATTTTTTAAAGAAAATACTTGTTCATTTATCAAAATAATATAATATAAACAGATTGAACCGTGTTCCCTAAGAGTAATCAAATTGACCCCTGTACACTGTTGACCCTTTAACCAACCCTTAAACCTACCCATACCACCAAACCTGTCCCTAACCTTACCCGTATCACACCTCAATAGCAGCAGAAGTGTTGTGCATTAATACAAGCTTTTAATCATTTTTATAACATCTGTTAAAATCATTTGTAGATTTTCAATAAGTGCTTGATCATAAGGAATTGAAAGGCAAGGCAAGGCAAGTTTATTTATATAGCACATTTCATACACAATGGTAATTTAAAGTGCTTTACATAAAAGGAATTAAAATAATCATAAAAAAATAATCACAATAATAAAACAAGGAAATTAAAACCTTTTAAAATAAACCTAAATTGATTTAAAATGAATTAAAACAGTTAAGAATAGAAAAAAATATACATAAAATACAGTGTAGTCAGTTGGGACGTAGCACAGTGCTCATTCAGTAAAACATAGATGAGTTTTGAGTCTGCATTTAAATGTGGCTAATGTTTTAGCACATCTGATCTCTTCTGGAAGCTGGTTCCAGCTATAAAGTGTTACCAGACTAAGTAAAATTTCCAAAAAACCCAATTTAGCGGCATAATAACTAAAAGCAGATTCCCCTTGTTTTGTGTAACCCTTGGTATTTCTAACTGACTCGATCCTAATGATCTGAGTGGTCTGTTAGGTTTATATTCAGTGAACATATCTGCTATGTATTTAAATATTGAGAAGCGGTTCTTCTGCTACAGGTAACAACTCTTTCAGTAATTTAGTGGGTACAGGATCTAACAGGTATGTTGTTGGTTTAGATGCAGTGATAAGTTTATTTATCTCTTCCTGTCCTATAGTTGTAAAGCACTGCAGTTTATCTTTTGGTGCGATGAATGAAGCTGAAGTATTATATGCTGTAGAATCTACATTTGTTATTGTATTTCTGATGTTCTCTATTTTTTCAGTGAAGAAATTCATAAAGTCATTACTATTAAACTGTGAGGGAATATTTAGATCGGGTGGCGTCTGGTTATTTGTTAGTCTAGCCACTGTGCTAAATAAAAACCTTGGATTGTTTTGGTTATTTTCTATGAGTTTGTGGATATGCTCGGCCCTGGCAGCTTTTAGAGCCTGTCTATAGCTGGACATACTGTTTTTCCACGCAATTCTAAAAACTTCCAAGTTAGTTTTTCTCCATTTGCGCTCAAGACTACAAGTTTTTTTCTTGAGAGAAAGGGAAAAAGTGTGTACACATGGAAGTGAATTCAGTCTGGGTTAAAGAGTGGTTAATCCAAGGAATTCATGTGCCATATCTTTTTTGTTTTGAAAAGTCAAGTTAGAGTACAACAAATTGGCGACGAGGTGGTTTGATTCTATATTACACAACAATGGCTACGTGGAATGCTCCATTCCCAGACTTATTTCTGCCATGCCCAGGTGAGCCCAGCATTCCATTCACAATGTGGATCGTCGTGGGAGCTACATGTGATGCTTGGTCAGAGGGGAGGAAAAGAGCCTTACTGCTTCATTGTTTAGGAACTGAAGGGCAAAGGGTTTTTTATACTTTACCAGAGACTGGAGATACAATAGTCTCTGCTATCACTGCACTGAGCACACATTGCACACCTGCCATAAATGCCATAGTAGAACGTAAAAATCGAGAACAGCAAAAAAATATATAATAATAATAAATAAATAAAAAATACGTCCACTCTAAAGATTACTCCAAAACCTTGTGCACCTGCTGTGCATGCACACTCATATTTTCGCTGTGGTTCTAGTGGACACTTGACTAATGCAAGAGAGTGCCCACCAACAAGAGCAGTGTGTAAGAACTGTAAAAAGAAAGGACACTTTGCACCCGTGTGTCGTTCGACTCCAACACACACCGTTAGATATGTTGACTTACCTGAGTATACCTTACTGGTAATCCAAGAATCCAGCACGCTAAATAAAATTCAGTATGCTGTGGGCATCCAAACAGCAAATTCTTTGCAACTGTGGAACAGACTGTGAATACTTGTGCATCAGTATCAGTTCTGCCTCGATCTGTGTATGAGGAGAATTTTGAGAGTACACACCTGCAGCCACCAACCAACGACTGGTTACTTATGCTCGCCTATGGAAGGGGCCGGGATGCGTTTGTTCGGTGGTCAGCTCACCTTCTGTGCTTCACTTATTACATGGTGTATCGTGCTGGCTCATCAAATCATGCTGCGAACTGCCTGGCATGGTTACCCTTTCCTCTTACCTCTGCTTCTAACCCAGATGATGAACAAGAGCTATTTGCTCTATTGTCTACCTCCTTGACTGCGATCTCACCAAGCGAGTTTGAAATGGCTGCAGCCTTGTGTCCTGAACCGACCTCTGTGCGCAATCAAATCGCTAAAGGATGGCCGGTTTCCATAAAAGCTGTGCATACTGACCTGCAGCCCTACTATCGCATAAGGAATGAACTGAGTGTCAAGGACAATGTGATATTTAGAGACACCCGCTTAGTAGTTCCAGTGACATTGTGACACACTGTAATAGTGCTCGTGCATGAGAGTCAGCAAGGAATCATGCGGACAAAGCAGTGCTTACGTGAACTGTACTGGTACCCTGGAATGGATAAAGTGATCCAGACTCAGGTCTCCTCGTACCATTCTACTCCACACTCCCCTTGAACTGCTCCATGGGTGGAAGATGAGAACAAAACTGAACGTTGCATTTCATCCTCCTGCCAGCACACTCCAGCCAATGACTGTTCGTAAGTGAGTTGTCTTTAAGCCAGCACAGATGAAGAGCTACACCGATACCAAATGTAGCACACAAACAATTATCCTACAAAAGGGGAACAGGGTGCGGGTGGGAAAGCCCTTTCATGTGCTGTAGGCACATTGCAAATTTTCCAACCCCGTTGAGGAACAAGTTGGTCCAAGTACCTACTTACTAGAGGATGGTAGGAAATGGCATTCTTCGCAATTGGCACATGCTGTTCAGATGCATGATCTTGCACGTGTGCTTGCAGAAGAAACCTCTGCCTGTAATAAAATGGAGAACTCTCAGCGGGTCGAGGGACATCCATCAAGAACGCGCAGGCCTCCCTCATGGCTCAAAGTTTCAAGACGTAAACATATAGCTATACGTTGCCTATGCGTTGGCTCTGTTGCATGGCTCTGTTGTTATAATTAACATAAGCTTGGTTGTTTTGTGCTCAAGCAATAATATGTTAAGGAAGTTTTTCAAGTAAAAAGTAATGTTCAAATTATTGTACTTTTTTATTTATGTTTTTTAATTGCTCAGAATATAAATTTTGTGGTCGTTATTTGTAATTAGTGTAAGATTAAGGTAGAGAAAAAAAGTCTTACATCTTGGGAGATGTTGTGTCTACATATATGGTTATTACAAAGAATGAACACTAGGAGGAGATATAGGACTTGACAGGAGAGTGATCATAGGATAGACAAAGCGTGTACACATGGAAGTGAATTCAGTCTGGATTAAAGAGTGGTTACAGTACAGTATAGTACAGTTACAGTACTGTAACTTAACAGTAAGTTAAATTACAGTAAAACAGATATAATCCCGAGATTTTATTTCAGTGCGTTTAATCATCCAGCAGAAGCAGCATGTTTTATTATAAGTTTACTTCTAATAAATAATGTGTTCTCGTAAAGTACATATCTAATGCTTCTTCTAAACAAACTTGTGCCTTTTGGATATTTACACTGATGTGATTTGGATTAAGTGTCTTGATTAAGGCTACATCAGTCAGTTTTATGCATTTGTAGAAGCTTTAATTAGACATTAGTTAAAAGGAATAATAGTAGTTAATAGTCTGGGTAACACTTCATAATAACGTTCAGTTGTAAGGCATTTATAAGTGATTAGTTAATGATGAACTTACCATTTACAAAGCATAACTTTGTGTTCATAAATGATTAATAAGTGATTTGTTAATATTTTTATCTCTGTTTTGTAGATTGAGTTCTAAATCATTTACAAGTGATTAGATGATGATTAACTAATCATTTACAAAACATGACTATATGTTCACAAATGATTAAGAAATATGCTAACGATTTACCAATCTGTCATAAGTTATCTTAAAAAATAGCATATCATGAAATAATCAAACATATCCTTAGTAAATGTTTAATAAGTTACTAGTTAATATATTATTAATCACTTATAAATCATTGAAATGTCAACATTGTACTATTATCTTACAGCGTTATATATACTCTGTGTGTCAGAGAAGACATCTGTCTAACCCTCACCAGTCAGCACTTACACTGCAGTACACACTACAAAGTATTCAAAACCTGTTGTGTAAACGCATGAATAAATCATTTACAAAGCTTTCTACATCCCCTAATCTAAAGTGTAAAACACTCATCAGTTGTAAATGTTTTACTCATCGTTTGTAGATCTTTCCCCCCAGTGTGTACACACAACTGATGAGTAGTTTACACTTTAGATTAGGGGATGTAGAAAGCTTTGTAAATGATTTATTCATGCGTTTACACAACAGGTTTTGAATACTTTGTAGTGTGTACTGCAGTGTAAGTGCTGACTGGTGAGGGTTAGACAGATGTCTTCTCTGACACACATGGAGTATTTATAACGCTGTGCGATAATAGTACAATGCTGACATTTCAATGATTTATAAGTGATTAATAATATATTAACTAACTTAACTAGTAACTATACTGAAAACAATAATTAATTGAATTTACTAAAAAAAAATTAAGATAAGTGGTTGCAATCAATTTATTTTAGCTACATTTAAATAAACAAATTTAGTTGACTAACTTTCAAAAATTTTTTATTTAAATGTAGCTAAAATATATTGTTTGCAACCACTTACCATAAAAAAAATTAGTATACTTTTTTTTCAGTGTATTAACCTTTTACTAAGGATCTGTTTGATTATTTCATGATGCTATTTTTTAAGATAACTTACGAGATTTGTAAATCATTAGTATATTACTTAATAATCATTTATGAATGTATAGTCATGTTTTGTAAATGATTAGTTAATCATCATCTAATCACTTGTAAATTATTTATAACTTAATCTACAAAACATAGATACAAATATTAACATATCACTTCTTAATCATTTATGAATGCATAGTCATGTTTTGTAAATGATTAGTTCATCATTAACTAATCAATTATAAATGACTTACAACTGAACGTTATTATAAAGTGTTACCATAGTCTGTTATTGGCCTGTTCAGCTAAGCCATCTCTGGAGCAAACAAAACAAGCCTTTCAATAAAACGTCTGAAATGGACACAGCCTCTCTAAGAGGGATACAGTCTCACTAGGAAGAACACAGCCTCATTAAGACTTATATCTTACCAAGATGTGAGTTTATAGCAAGGTTATTATAGTTTTGAAGGAAAAATTGAAATCGCATCATATGACCCCTTTAAATTAGTTTTATTTTAATTTCGTTTTCACATTTGCTATAAAATCAGTAATAATCAGCTATAAATATCTTAGTTTTTATTAGTTTCATTAATATTGCTGTTAGTTTTAGTTTAGTTTTTATTTTGTGAACACATTTTTATTTGGTTTTTATATCGTTTAGTTTCAGTTTTAGTTTCAGTTTTAATTCAAGTTTAGCAGAATTAACAGATCACTTCCAGAGCGCAGGCCAAAGAAAGACTTCAAGGCAAATGTCTAGCGACCCAAAATTAACGCATGCTGAGATTGATTAAATGGTAAAAGTATACAAATATATGCCAAAATGAATCAGTCAAGCCTTTTTACTAAATAAATCTACACAAGTTCTGCTTAATGTCATATCTAATGATGTGTATTGAGATATGTAATATGACAATAAATGTAGCCTAATTTGGTTATGATGGTTAGATGTCTTTTTTCTTATTTAACCATAATCATGATATTGTAACTGTCGTGTCTTGCTCACTTTTCCGTGAACAACTGGGACTAATGAAATTCAATAATAACGGCAATCGCATTTAACAGTAAATGCTCATATTTGAATATGTTATTTTCATTTATGAAGAATTAAAAGCGTGTGTATGATGTGATTTAGCCTATGCACATTTGTCCGAAAGCCTGGCAGAGTGATCACAAGATGCTAGTCTCAAGTTTTGTGTTGTTTACAGAAAGAATGCGCGTTCTCATCTTTTTTTCTGTTAATTATCACATTGCGCTGCGTGTCTGTTTTTCTTCAAAGCACCAACTTAGAATGCCTAATGTTGGTTTGATTGCTTGTGTTACATGAGAAAATAAATGATGTAATAGATTTAATGTGCAGTTCGGGTTGCGACTCACGGTCTTTATTATGTCAAACGGGTCTGGTCTGGTACAGAATTAAATTAGTGCTGCTGTTGGATAACGGGTTGTTAAGTAGGCTACTGCTGGTGCGCGTTTACCAAACAGGACCCGTGCAGGACTCTGCTTTAAACTGCTTTGCGTCTCTCCATCAGATAACCCGCCATGTGCGCCACAAAGCTCATATATTTTTCCACCAAGGGGTGAGAACCAGTGGTGTAGTCTACGTGATACGCAGGTATATGCTGTATGCCCACTAGGAAAGGTGATGGATTTCCGTATACCCACTTAAAAAAGCGCGAGGATACGTAACAACATCGTTTTGTAACAGAACTTTCACGCGTTCATTCATAAATTCACCCCATCCATGTTGCGAAGCACCTACTTTTTGAAAATCATGCCGTGTTTCTGTTGATGACCAGTGCTATTGCTCAACTCTTGCACAGCATGGAATGTGAATCACTAAAGGAGATACGAAACGAAAGCAAACTCAAACTACACTCTTTCTGTGTTTTCGTAAGCCTGCCCCTGAAGCTGCTGCTGCTGCTTCAACTGCAGCAGATGACACGAATCTCTTTAATGTTTTAATTGGCAAGGCTTAAAAAACGTGCAAATGAATACGTTTCGTCCTATGGGACCAGTGGTAATGATTACGAAAACGATTATTTATTTTTGATAATTATTATTTTATTTCAGTTAGTTTTTCAATAACTCTTGTTAGTTTCGTTTCGTTTGTTCAATTATTTTGTCATTTTTATTTTATTTCAGTTTACGAAAATAACCTTGGTTTGTAGATAGTTTATACTCTTTATTATATACAGAAATGAACCAAGCTGAACATATTTAGGCAGGTTGTAAACCCTGTTTTGTTTTCAGACAGTCGTCAGAGTTGCTAGACAACAAGAACAATCCTCCATAGGCGGGACCGTCCCATTTAACAATGCTCAGTAGCATTTTACTTTCTTTCTTGTTTAAAAAAAAAAAAAAAGCTGTCAGTCCTGTATAATATAGTTTTAACAACTGTAATTAGCTCAGGTAATTCAACTGATGACCGGGAATTGTTACATGGGTGGTGAGAGAAAAACAGACACTGAAATTGTTGGAGACAAAAATCCATGAGAAACACTTACCATCTGCATAAAGCTATATGAAATACAGAAAGATGGTTATGAGCAAGTTGACAATATTTTTTAACACTCAAAATTAAACAAGATTTTCTCCTTAGCCCTGTATTTTATATTTCATATTTTCTCCTTATTTAAATATTTGGTAACACTTTAGAATACTGTTCCATCATTAATTGATAACTACACAGGAACAAATGAGTAACACTCTAGTAACTACTATTAGCTAACAAGAAACAGATGAAAGAATTTGTAACTAATATCCTAGTGCTCAGTAGAATGAAGTAGTTCGCTGTTAGCTAATCAGTAGGCTTAACTAGGCCTACTATTTTTTCTTCCCTCTCAGAGGACTGTAAGAACTATATGCAGGTCCATAATTAACATGAATAATGTTTAGCCTAATGTACAGTGTTGGCCAGTAACACATTACCTAGTACTGTAATTTGATTACTTTTTTAGTAATGGAGAAATTTAATGCGTTATAATTTTCAAAATAGTAATTAGAGTATAGTTACAAGCCGAGGTCTCTATACGTTACCGCCGCGTTACATCATTGCCAACAGAATGAAGTGTTTTTTTTATCTACAGTAGACTGTAAAAAGGTCGAGTCCAGTGCCAGTGGATTAGAGTCCTGATCTTCCGCGAGCCCCGACGCAACAGAGTGTGGCGCGTGACAAGATGGGCGAGTGCTGGTGCGGACGGTTAGTGCTCACGAATCCTCTCATTATAACTCACGCATTGTAGACATTATGAAAGATTCATTATGCATAAATTCATTGTGTTATAATAGAGATTTGTGAGATTGCAATGAACTGAGATGCAGTGGCGGCTCGTTGGGGGAGGCGGGGGAGGCACAGCTTCCCCATAATTTTGAGGTGAAAATGGGAGTTTAATGTTAATTAAAATCACAATTCATTTTGGTTCATGTCTCAGAATGTGTATTTTTTGTTTGTAATTTCCAGTGGTAGAAAGAGTACTGAGCGTTTTGCAATAAAGAAATAAAAATAACTAAACTTGATAATTTATGTTACAATTTTAATTTTAACATAAATGCATTGTTCTAGAATGATGGCAAATTCATGTCATACCTTTTACACATTTACTCGAATTGTTATGCTGATTAATACCTGAATTGGTAAAGTCAACTGTTGCCGATACATTGTCACACTCAGAAGTTCCTGCACTCAGTGTTTTATCAGGGAGCATCCGGTTTTGACTGTCTGAAACAGAATTAACACAGTAAGTGCCATCACTCTCATCTTCTTCCTGTTCCATTTGTACATCAAGAGATTTTGAACTCTTTGAGACATCCTCATTTACTACTAATGAATTTGTTATGTTTTCAGGATCTTCGTCCTCCAAGGAATCAGTGGAATTTGTTGATCGGCTCTCACAGTCAGAATCGTTTGAGCAATCGGCAACTGTAGATCCACATGTTTCATCCTCAGGACATGTCACTGGTAAGAAACTGATGTCTAAGAGCATATTCCGATGTACCACTTTAGTGTGTCCTTTGTCATCCTTCACTTTGTATATGTGTGTCTGAGGGTCATTATCCACAATGGTGTACACAGTAGATTCCCATCTATCTGCCAACTTCCTTTTCCCTCTTTCTCCTTTATTGGCAATGAGCACTCTATCTCCATTGTTCAAATGTACTCGCTTGATCTTGCGGTTATAAATCTTTGTCTGTTTCCTCTGTTCCTGTACAGCATGTTTTTGGGCAATTTCAGCTGCTTCATGAAGATGAGACATTAAAGTTGCAACATAGCTGCTGTAATCAACAATCACTGGATCCTTTGATACTTGCTTGAACATTACGTCCACAGGTAAGCGTGGGACACATCCAAACATGAGTTGGAAAGGTGCGTACCCCATCGTCTCATGTATTGTTGAGTTGTACGCGAAGGTCAGAGTCTGAATCTGTTGTGGTCACGAGCCGCCACTGCTGAGATGTCTTTTAGAGATTATAAATGCAGCGCTCTTTGCTGGTGTGGCAGGAGGGGCGATTTTTCTTGCGTCATTGTTGTCCGCTGTCTTAGCCTATTGCCAGCGCCCCCTGGGCTATAAAAACAGGAACATATGTGCTACCTGGCATGCGTCACTTGGTGGGCTGCTGCGTCGTTAACGCGCTTCCGTCACTTCCCGGAATCGAATGAGAGTACTGGAGACGAGACGCTAATTTGCTTGGAGAGTGTTTCTGTTTTGACTCTACGAGTATTACTGCCGTGTCGTTTATTACCGTTCATACAAACTGGGTATAGATGCTGGAGAAGCTGTGAGAACCTGACATAGTTGCTGGATTGCCGTTTTTTTCTGCATTGGCCTTTGCCGAAAAAGCTACGGTTTTGTTGGCTCTTGATAAAAACATTAATCCCCTTGACGATCGGTTTGGTGACGGCCTGTAACTGCATTTCAGTCGGGGTGCTCCGCAGTTGTTTACGGCTGCAGTGCTGTCCTGTTTCCAAATTTAATTTTTTTGTTAATTTTCCTCCTTTGGCTGTTTATATTGTTTTGTTTGCTTTTTCATTTGTATTATATTTTGGTTTCTGAACTTTGAACTTTTTGTTTTCAATTCTAATTATATTTGTGATTTTCTTTCTAGCTTGTTTCTACTTGCTCTCTCCAGTTGCATAATATTTGTTTTTGTGATTTATATAATTAGTTTATATAGTTAGTATTTTTGTTTATCTTTATTGATTTTCTTTTATATACTTTATATATTTGTATTTTGTTGGAATTGTGGCTTTGTTTCAAGCAATTATTTATGTGATTTCATTAATTGCAAAATTTTGGTTTTTGTTTGTTTTGACTGGTTGATTGACTGACTTTATTTTAGGTGGTGGTATCTTTCTCAGGGTGTGCAGTGACCACCTCACCGTGTGTTGTGACTTGTCGTAGTGTGTGTGTGTGTGTGTGTGTGTGTGTGTCTCTGACTCTAATTGGTGATATGAATCTGTGTATGCCTCTGTAGGTGGTTTATTCTAATTCTTTGGGTGAAATTCCCATAGTGGCGTAGTCGGAGTGAGACTGATATCTTGTCCATTTCCCATTGTACTTAAAACAAAAATTCCTCTTTTGCCCTCGTACCCCTGCCACATTGTGGCGTAGTAGGCAGGGTCACCATAATTTTGCGTCAGAGACTTTGTTTTTTTTGTGTGTTTTGTGTATTCTGGGTTTGTGCTTTTTTTTTTTTTTTTTGGAAACAGGGCAGCAGTGCATTGTGCCTGAGTTGTTCCATTTGGTGACTTCCTCCCTCCTGTGGTAAGTGTTTTTTCTTTAAAAGGGAAAAAAGGGGTAAATTACAAAGATGGAGGATGAATTACAAGAATTCAGGGATTTGGTAGCCCAGTTGAGAGCTGACAATGCACGGTTGCAGCAGGCGCAGGCACCAGTTGGGTTGCCTGGTCCTGATGCCGCCTTGCCTGGTACCTCCATTGTTCCGCCTGTTACACCTCAACCATCTGGTGCCGTTGCACCCGAAAGATTTATTTTTGTGCAGCGAGATCGACGGTGCCCAAAGTTTAATGGCAAATCGGGTTTGAGTATTGATGAATGGGTTGAGGAGGCACAGGCATGCATGAGGGTACGTTATATGTCAAATGCAGATCAAGCTTTCTTCCTATTTGACCATTTGGAGGGAGAGGCCCAAGAAGAGATCAGGTATCGTCCTGATGTAGAACGCGGAGACCCTGATAAAATTATTAGGGCATTGCGTGAACTTTACGGCTGTTCTCAGCCTTACGTAGCATTACAAGAGGCCTTCTTTTCTAGAAAGCAACAAGACGGTGAGACTCTGTTAGAATTTTCTCTTGCGCTTATGGGCCTGTTGGAAAGGGTTAAGAGCCGGGCGCCGTATGCTATCCCTAGTGCAGAAACTTTGTTTGTGGGACCAATTTGTCGAACATGTCACTGATAGTGCCCTGAGGCGAGAGTTGAAGCAGTTGGTTCGTCGCCAGCCTACTGCTACCTTATTAGAGGTTCGCGGCGAAGCAATTAGGTGGGATCAAGAAGGGATGCCTGGAGAGGCGAGGGGGCGTAGTCAGTCACTAGCATATGGCATTCAATATGGGGTACGCGGTGGGACACCGGTTGAAATTGCTAGGTCGTCACAGCAGTCAGAGTTGGGTGAAATGAGAGAAATGTTGCGACAGCAACAACGGCAGTTGAATCAGCTCACGCAAACTTTCGCCCGTTTCCAAACTTCACATGTACGTAGTCGTTCCCCTCGTTCTGGTCCGATTATATGTAGATGGTGTCAACGACCGGGCCATTTTGCTCGTGAGTGTGACGGGGAACGAAGTTTCCCACACCCTCCCCAGCCTGTGGCTGGTTTCTCTACAGCTGAGAATGAACGGCTACGTTCCCCCCGACCTTCGGAAAACTAGTTCCCACCAGGTCGCGGAGTCACAGCCTGGGTGGGGAAGGAATTGACTCAAATAAGATAGGCACACACAGCTCAGTTCCCAATTTGATCTCCTCTTGTCCACATGCCCTTATGGGGGGTGTTTCAGTGCCCTGCTTGGTGGATACAGGTTCGATGGTGTCGACAATTACCGAAAGCTGTTTTCGACAACATTTTGAACCATGGGGTCAGAATCGCCTTCAAAACTGTCAGTGGTTACAACTTCGAGCTGCCAATGGGCTTACCATTCCGTATGTTGGATATTTGGAGTTAGATGTGGAACTTTGTGGCAGGTTGGTCATTGGGTGTGGTGTCCTGCTGGTTCGGGATCCTCCTGACGGCATGAGTTTGTAGGTCCCTGGGGTGCTGGGGATGAACATCCTTGGCCGGTGTTATCAGGAGCTTTTTGGGCAGCATGGCAGCACGCTCTTTGACCTACCTGTGATCACACAATTACCCGGTGTGTCAAGTGCATTGCAATATTGTCGTCAAGTAAATGCTATGAAGCTCTCCGATCATGGGTGTGTGCGGGTGCGTGGACGTAGGGTTTGTTGCATCCCAGGTGGCACAATGAAGCTGGAAACTTGTTCTGCCCAGTATTTTGGCAGTACTGTTTTGTTTGAGCCCCCTGAGTCAGGCCTCCGAGCTGGGATTCTGGCATCACCTGCTTTGGTGAGCGTAAATCGAGGGACAGTTTACGTGCCTGTAGTGAATGTTGGCACAGTGGAAGTAATGCTTCACCCTACAACGGTGGTGGGTAATTTGAGGGAGGTCTATATAGTCAATTTGCCCGCGGGAGTCAGTGAAGAAAAGCCAGTAGTTGCTACAGTCCAGTCCCATAGTGTGGTGGCGGGTTCTTCCTTGTCCCAACAGATTGAGTCCCTTGATTTATCCGTTTTGCCCAGTTCAGAGCAGGGTCAGGTTAGAGCCCTGCTGCAGAAATATCAGACAGTGTTTTCAGGTCATGAGAGTGATCTAGGTTGCACTCGCCTAATTTCCCATGACATACCTTTATTGGATAATGTCCCGGTGCGTCAACGATATCGACGGATTCCTCCTTCTGAATATGAGGTGGTAAAAACTCATATCAATCAGTTGTTGGAGGCTGGAATAGTTAGAGAGAGTTGTAGCCCTTATGCATCCCCGATAGTGTTGGTCAAAAAGAAGGATGGTAGTCTGCGAATGTGCGTAGACTACCGTCACCTGAATGCCAAGACTAGGAGGGATGCATTTCCCCTGCCTCGTATCGAGGAGTCTTTGGACTCACTAGCTGGGGCTCGCTGGTTCTCTACATTGGATTTGGCCAGCGGCTACTTGCAGGTTCCTGTTTCTAAGCAGGATAAGCCAAAGACCGCGTTCTGTACACCGTTCTGATTATTTGAATGGAACCGTATGCCTTTTGGCCTTTGTAACGCTCCAAGTACGTTTCAGAGGTTAATGGAGCGATTATTCGGTGACCAGCGGTATCAGTCCCTGCTTCTATATCTTGACGATGTTGTGGTGTTTTCCTCTTCCATAGTTCAGCATTTGGAGAGATTGGAGATGGTCTTGGGTCGTCTGGAGAAGGAAGGACTCAAGGCAAAGCTGGGGAAATGTGTTTTCTTCAGACCCGAAGTGAAGTACTTGGGGCATGTTATATCTGCGCAAGGGGTAGCAACTGATCCAGGTAAAATCGAGGCTGTTACACAATGGCGTTGCCCTGAGACTGTGTCTGAGTTACGAACATTCCTTGGTTTTGTAAGTTATTATAGGCGCTTTGTGGAGGGGTTTGCCAAATTGGCAGCACCTCTGCATAGGCTGGTTGCTGAATTGATGGGAGGTAAGTCAGGCAAACGAAGAGGGCAGAGTTTGACCCATGCGTGGACCGAGCAGTGTCAGACAGCGTTTGAGGCCCTAAAAGGGAAGTTAACATCTGCCCCAATACTGGCTTATGCAGATTTTTCCAAAACCTTCATCCTTGAGGTAGACGCTAGCCGTGGGGGTCTGGGGGCAGTCCTCTCCCAAGAATTTGAAGGGAAGATTCAACCTATAGCGTATGCCAGTCGTAGCCTAAGGCCCACAGAGCGTAATATGACTAATTA
This sequence comes from Sinocyclocheilus rhinocerous, assembly GCF_001515625.1. Taxonomy (NCBI): domain Eukaryota; kingdom Metazoa; phylum Chordata; class Actinopteri; order Cypriniformes; family Cyprinidae; genus Sinocyclocheilus; species Sinocyclocheilus rhinocerous. The sequence continues at coordinate 210,040 of NW_015639582.1, read as the reverse complement.
CAGCTCGATGAAACTAGAGTTTCTTGCGCTCAAGTGGGCCATGGTTGAAAAATTCAGGGAGTACCTTCTGGGGCACAAATGTATTGTGTTCACTGATAATAATCCCATTTAGAGTCATTTAGCCACGGCAAAGCTCGGAGCCACCGAACAACGTTGGGCCGCAGAGTTGGCTGCATTTGATTTCGAGGTAAGATATAGGTCAGGAAGGAGTAACGGTAATGCAGACGCTCTCTCTCGCCAGAACCCAGTCTTCCAGGGTGAAGTTAAGGAGTTAACTGCTGGTGTCGCAATTCCGGAGTCGTTGCAGCAGACCATTGGCACAGGATGTGTGGTTCAGGCAGACGTGAGGGCGGTGAGTGCGTTGCCGGGTTATTCTGCCTCCGATATGCGTTCTATGCAGGAGGCTGATCTTGTCATCGGAGAGGTAATTAAATTCTGGGAACAGGGCCAGCGCCCAGGGTCGGAGGAGCGGCAGCAGTTGAATAAACCAGTTTTGACTCTCCTTCAGCAATGGGACAGATTAGAAGCAAGGGAAGGAGTTTTGCATCTGAAGATATTCCGTCCTGACGGAGGGGAAGAGTGTTATCAGTTAGTGTTGTAAAGTTTTTGTGTCCCTAAGCTGCACCCTCAAAGCAGTGCCACACACCCCTTAGCCTGTTCAGTTCCCTGTTAGCCCCAAGCTCCACCCACCCAATCTCAAGCCAATTAGAGCTATGCTCTAGTTCCTGTTTAGGCATGTGCTTTAGTTAATGTGCAGTTGATGGAACATTATGGTTGCCTTGTACCTTATTTAGCACTGTTAATGGTAAACTAAAACTTTGTATATTTGTTCCCCTTTATAGAAACCACACGCACACACACACATCTACATGCACCAAAACTCCTTGGATGTACAATAAACTTTCATATACCTGGTTTGACTAGACTGGAACTGTTCTTACCGACAGCCCCACTGGCTTCAAGCTAGCTACCTAAACATCTGCCACCTCCTTAGCATGGCTCCTCCTTTTCAGTTAGTGCTACCTGATGTCTTGAGGGAAGAGGTTTTGATGCAGCTGCACCAACAACATGGGCATCAAGGGGTCGAGCGCACCAGCGAGTTGATTCAGCAGCAGTGCTATTGGCCAAAAATGCTGGCTGATATTACCCGCTGGTGTCAGGAATGTGAACGCTGCCAGCTTGCCAAAGATAATCGGCCAGTAGCACGTGCTTTTATGGGCCATTTACTAGCGTCGAAGCCTAATGAAGTCCTCGCCATTGACTTCACGGTACTTGAACCTTCATATTCTGGACAGGAAAACATATTAGTGATGACTGATGTGTTTAGTACATTTTCTATGGCAGTGCCCACACACGACCAAAGAGCCGAGACCGTGGCCCAAGTTTTGGTTGAAGAGTGGTTTTATAATATATATATATAATATTATAATCTGCTCTTATTCGGCAGCTTTGTGAGCTTTATCAGGTAAGGAAGTCTCGTACCACCCCCTACCATCCGGCCGATAATGGGCAATGTGAGCGATTTAATCGCACTTTGCATAACTTGTTGTGAACCTTGCCGGGCTCAAGGAAGAGGGACTGGGTGTCTTGTTTGTCACAGGTGATATTTTGTTATAACAAAACTCCTCATCAAGTGACTGGAGAGTCCCCATATTACCTAATGTTCGGTCAAGAACACCAGTTGCCGATAGACTTTTTGCTTGGTAGGGTACCTGAACCGGCCACAGGAAGCATACACAGCTGGGTCGTGGAACATCATAGGCGATTGCAGGTTGCCTTTGAGGGGGCACGTGAGCGACTGAAGGCTGCAGCAGCCCGTCGGAAGAGGCAGCATGACCGATATGTTCGAGATCTACCCTTGTCTGAGGGTCAGTTAGTCTACTTAAGAGATCATGTAGTGCGGGGTCGCCACAAGATCCAGGACTTGTGGAGTTCGGTGATATATCAGGTGGTCCACTCCCCCGAAGAAGGAGGTGTGGTGTATACCATTGCGCCGATTACAGATCTGGGTAAGGTACGGAGAGTGCATCGTTCTCTGTTGAAGACTTGTGTCCAGAAGGAGGTATTGCCTGTTGATCAGTCTGCGGGTGTTGTAGAGAATCAGGAGGACCCCCAGGAGTATGAAGAGGCAGACAATGTCGATTTGGTGGTATTGGTGCCAGAGACTTCTTGGGCTATTCAGGGAATGGGATCTCGGGATGTTGGGCGCTCAGTACAGCCTGAGGTTCAAGTATTGTTGCCAGCGGAGGTGTGCAGTGACCACCTCACCGTGTGTTGTGACTTGTCTTAGTGTGTGTGTGTGTGTGTGTGTACACAGTGAAGTGCAGTGATTCACCTACAGGTGGTGTGGTCTGATTATCCGCCTCTATTGGTAAGCTCTGGTCCCTAGCCCTCGACTTGTTTTAAAACTTGGTGGTCCATTGGGCTGGAAGTGTTTCAGTATTTTAACGTTGTTTTTTTTCAAAATTTGCCAATAAAGAGTTCATTTTTGTATTGTTACTCATGTCTCTGACTCTAATTGGTGATACGAATCTGTGTATGCCTCTGTAGGTGGTTTATTCTAATTCTTTGCGTGAAATTCCCATAATGGCGTCGTCGGAGTGAGACTGATATCTTGTCCAATTCCCATTGTACTTAAAACAAAAATTCCTCTTTTGCCCTCATACCCCCGCCACACTGGCATTCTGCCATGCTAAACCATGCACGCAGCAGCCGCTTGCTTTAGTTAAAAATAACAGGGTTTTTTGTGTGAATTTAATAACAAATATTTATCGGGAGTGTTTATGCTGGGATTTCATGTAAATTTCATGGATGTAGCCACAGAAAAAAGTAACATAACTTGTAATTAAACTAATTACTTTTTTAAATAAAGCAATCAGAACAGTAACGTGATTACTTTTAAGTAATAGGAGTAATCAGTAATCAGTAATTTAATTACAGTTTCAGAGTAACTTGCCCAACACTGATAATGTATAATTAATTCTAAAGTGAAGATTATGGTAACCCACTAGTAATGACTCAAGTATTACCAAATCCTTCAGAAAGAATTATTATCCAAAACCTTACAGAAACCTCAAAAGCTTACATTGACTTCAGTCATTAAAAGGGAGTTGTCATACGTTTCTCTTTAGAATACTGATCCAAATAATTATTAATTCCTTCATAAGGATTTAGTGATGCTTGAGTCATTACTATTGGGTTACCATGATCTTCACTTTAGAATTAATTATACTTTATGCATTATTCATGTGAATTATGAACCTGTATATAGGAGGTATAAAAAATAGTAGTTACTGATCAGTAGTTATTGATTAGCTAACTACCACTTTGAACTGAGTGCTATTACTTATCAATTTGTTAATCAGAGTTTTTTGTTGGTTAATAATAGTTACTAGAGTGTTTATAGTGTGTTACTTATTAATGGCAGAACAGTATTCTAAAGTGTTACCAAATATTCCATTTCGAATGTCTACTAAATACTAGTTAGCATATTTAAAATGTCTGTATCACAAAATATTTTTGACTACAGAATACAGGTGTTCAAATGAAGTATGAGCTCAAAGGCGCTCCGTGTTAGAAACACACTTACTTGGTCGACTGTAAACTGTAGAGTCAGATGAGCAGTTTCTCCTCGATCGAGTCTGAGAGATGAGGAGTTTCTGACAGATTTCTGTCTTAAATAAGGCTCCTCAGAGGGCTGGAGAAACACACCCACCATGCTCAATTAGATCAGTAACTGCAATCAGCTACTGTTTTTTTCTGAGTAGAGCCTGGGGAGAAAAAATATGAGTGCATACATATACTATTATATTAAATGTTGAAAAACTGCAAAAACTGTGTATTTTGCTCACAATATTCATTATGTGTAAGATAATTTTATAAATTTTTGTCAGCTGTTCTGTTTGAAACACACTTTACAGTGTCTTAAATGGCATTTCGAGCATGACACTGTAAAATATGTCATATAGGTAGAACGTTAAGCAGCCAAGAATTCAGTATTCAACTGCATTATACAGGACTGACATCTTATTTGTTAAATAAGCAAATAAGTAAAATGTATTTCAGACAGACAAAAGTCCAGTGGAGGGGAAAGTGGAATAGATCAAAATAAATACAGGAATTTGAAAGAAAGAAAAATAAAGTTTATTCTTTTGGTAACACTTTACTTGAAGGGTTGTGCATAAGACTGACATGACACCTTCATAATCATGACATGACACATGTCATGAATATGAAGGAGGTTTTATGCATGTTTATGACAACTGTCATTAAGAGTCATTCGCTCAGTTATGTCATTTTTAATGCAAATATGACATTATTTGACCTAACCCTAACCTAACCCTACCCCTAACCATAGCCCATAACAGACATCTCAGACAATGTCATCTTTGCATTAAAAATTACATAACTGAGCGAATTAGACTTAATGACAGTTGTCATAAACTTGAATAAAAAACCTTCATATTCATGACACATGTCATGAATATGACGTGTCATATTCATGACATGTGTCATGTCATGATTATGTAGGTGTCATGTCATGATTATGAAGGTGTCATGTCAGTCTTATGCACACCCCTTCAAGTAAAGTGTAACCATTCTTTTTTTATAATCGTTATAACGTAATTAAACCACGACATGCTGGTTTTGTCTGGCCAGAGGAGAACTATCCCCCCGACTGAGCCTGGTTTCTCCCAAGGTTTTTTTTCTCAATTCTGTCACCGATGGAGTTTTGGTTCCTTGCCGCTGTCGCCTTTGGCTTGCTTAGTTGGGGACACTTGACTGATTGCACAGACACTATTAGAAGAGAGCTGAACTGGATGATGACATCACTAAATCATCAATGAACTGGCTTTAACTGGGAAAATGACTCTTTGTTATTGTCCTATTGCATTATTGATAAACTATTTTCCTGTTTGACACTGTAAAGCTGCTTTGACACAGTATGAAACCATCAGGAACCCTTTAGTCTCCAGCGCCACCATTTTCCAGAACTGCAACATACCTGGAGTCTCCAGAACAATGTGTCAGGCTCCCAGAGAATCCTAAAATATGAGCCCCACTTAATAAGAATCATATACTGAAGTGTTGTGATATGTAGTCATGTAAAAAAAAGTTAGGACACCCTATTGAATTCCATGGTTTTCTGTATCAGGACATAATAAAAAAATTATCTGGTCCTTGGCAGGTCTTAAAATTTGGAAAATAAAACCTCAGATGAACAAAAACACATGACATATTGCACTGTGTCATTATTTATTTAACAAAAATAAAGCCAAAATGAAAAAGCCATATGTGAGAAAGTTAGGACACCCTTACTGTTAACATAGGAATTAAGAGGGTAAGTAACAGTCAGGCAATGCTAATCAAATGCCTTTGATTAACTGATCATCAGCAAGTCTGAGCACCTTTATAAAAGCAGAAGTTTTGGCAGTTTGCTGGTCTGGAGCCTTTAGGTATGTGTTACCACAATGCCAAGGAAGTAAGACATCAGCAATGATCTTAGAGAAGCAATCATTGTTGCCATCAATCTGGGAAGAGTACTATGGCCATATCCAAACAATTTGAAGTCCATCATTCTACAGTGAGGAAGTTTATTCACAAGTGGAAGATGTTCAAAACAGACAACAATCCTCCCAGGAGTGGACGTCCCAACAAATTCACCCCAATATCAGACTGTGTAACACTCAGAGAAATGGCAGACAACTCAAGAACTTCACCGCAGACTCTACAGGCCTCAATTAACATGTTAAATGACAAAGTTCAAGACAGTACAATTAGAAAAATATGGGGAAATAATGGTATGTTTGGAAGGCTTGGCAGAAGAAAGCCTCTTCTACCTAAAAAAAACATGGCAGCATGGTTTAGGTTTGCAAAGTTGCATCTGAACAAACCATAAGACTTCTAGAACAATGTCCTTTGAACAGACGGGACCAAAGTGGAGATGTTTGCTCATAATGCACAGTGGCACATTTAGTGAAAACCTAAAGAGCATATCAGCACAAACACCTCATACCAAAAGTCACACAAGCTTGTGGAGGGCTGATGATTTTGGGCTTGTTTTGTAGCCACAGGACCTGGGCACCTCACAGTCATTGAGTCGACCATTTGGTCCTCTGTGTACCAAAGTATTATAGAGTCAAATGTGAGGACATCTGTATGACAGCTAAAGTTGGGCCAAAATTGGGTGATGCAACAGGACAGTGATCCCAAGCACACCAGCAAATCTACAACAGAACGGCTGAAAATAAAGTAATTGAGGGGTTGCGATATCCCAGTCAAAGTCCAGACCTCATCCTGACCCAAATCATGTGGTGAGAGCTGTGGATAAGCAAATGCCCTCAAACCTCAATAAACTAGAGCAAAGTTGAAAAGAAGAGTGGGCCAAAATTCCTCCAGAATGATGTGAGAGACTGATAAATTCATACAGAAAATGATTACTTCAAGTTATTGCTGCTAAAAGTGGATTGACAGGCAAATTAATCATAGGGTGTCCTAACTTTGTCACACATGGCTTTTCCATGTTGGCTTTATTTTTGTTAAATAAATAATGACATGGTGTAATATGTCATGTGATGTTGTTCATCTGAGGTTTTATTTTCAAAATTTTAAGACCTGCCAAGGACCAGGCCATTTTCTATTATGTCCTGATACAGAAAACCATGGAATTCAATAGGGTGTCCTAACTTTTTCACATGACTGTACATGAAGACTGATGTGGTTTGGAATTGGTAAAATTTGCTTGAAAAAAAAATCAGAATATCAACTTGCATAATAATTACGCACCCACTGTAATGATTCAGTTCAATTATTCTGTAAAGCAGCTCTCTAAAGACAATTGTAATCAGTGTTGATTCAGTTCAGTTCATTAACTGTATGAAATACATACATTATGAAATTATTTAATTTAATCTGTGTAGCAGTTCTGGAGAAAATAGTTCAGTTCAGTTCTCATATAGTGTCAGTGCAGTCAGATCAATAATAAAGTTGAATATTAAGTGTCCCCAACTAAATCCAGAGGCGACAGCGGCAAGAACCCAGTGACAGAATGGAGAAAAAAACCTCGGGAGAAACCAGGCTCAGTCGCTCAGTTCTCCTCCGGCCAATAAACAAACACAGTGTGATTAAGATTCAGGCCATATCACAGATCAGATGGGGTTCAATATCATTCAGAATATTTCATCCAGTTCCTTCTGCTTGAAGATAGGATTCTATACCGGCGTATGGAGCTGGCCATGGGGTCTGTGCGGAGGTCTCGTCTAGTTCTCGTGATCTTTGCTGAGGATCTGTGCCGATGGCTGTCGTGTCGAAAAGGCCTTCACAGGGGATTTAACAAAGAGTGGTAAATAACCAGTTTGAAATGACTCTGCCTACATTTCCTTCAAAACACTAACCAGTTTGTTTTTAAATAGCCTTTATACTGTATGTCAGTTGGCAATCCATCAGGACATTGTCTAAATAATTTTGACCTTCTAACGTGTGGAAGCTGAAGATCATTAAGAAACTGAGAGTGGTCTTTAATGAAATCAGATTATTCAGAATTATATAAAGCTTTATAAAAAAAAAATCTATAAAAGGTAATATTTTATTTCATTGTTTATAGTCTGAATACTTCTTTAGAAAAACACACTTCTATGAAAGAGGCTTGTGAGCAATATAATCCATCTGATTGGAGTCTGCTAAATATTTAACAAAGTGAAAGTCGTGACATGTTATCAAGTATGGTAACCCATACTCGAAATTTGTGCTCTGCATTTAACCCATCCATGTACACACACACACACACACACACACACCCACCCACCCCCCCGGAGCAGTGGGCAGCCATTGCTCCAGCACACAGGAAGCAATTGGGGGTTTGGTGCCTTGCTCAAGGACACCTCAGTTGTGATATTGAAGATGGATGAGAGCGCTGTTCATCCCCACCTTCAATTCCTGGAAGTGAGAGAATCGAAAAATAAATAAATAAATAAAGAGAATCGAATCGGCGACCTTCGGGCTACGAGCCTGTCTCTCTAACCATCAGGCCACGACTACCCAAACTTAATGTCTGGTGGTAAAGCAGACTCCAAACACTGTTTTATTGTTTTAATCATATCTTATGGCCTTCCAAGGAGCTTTATCTAAACTTTCTGCCATGTGGCATTCAAAAGCCCTATTCAAATGGTACCTGCTTTGCATTTGTACTTTGAATGGCAGGTCAGTGATAAAACTCATGCATTTGGATGGCGATTTATTGACAGTGGACAAATGAGTTCTGTGTGTGGCAACGAATGAAAAACCTCTGTCACCTTTTAGTATTAAACAAGACTGTAGGAGAAGAGTGCTTTAATGGATGATCTTAAGGGTCTGCTTGATGAATAATGCAGGACAAGACGTTTAATATATAATGGGGCTCGGTCATTAAAGGCAAAATTTTTTTTATCAAATCTTTTATTTATTTATTATTTATTTTTTAATTGTAAACAAAGAACGCTCCGTTTACTAATGTAACCTCAGTTCCCTGAGATAAGGGAACGAGCGTTACGTCGCTGACGCTTATGGGGAAACTCCTGTTTACTCCGATACTGAAACCTAATTTGATCACATTTATGACACAAACCAATGGCGCTCACTCCCGCCAGAAGGGGTGGAGCCGACAACTATATAAGTCGGCTTGGAGCGCCATTCATCAGAATCTTCGAATGAAGCGAAAATGAAGCGCACGGCAAGCTACGCAACGCTCGCTCCCTTATCTCAGGGAACTGAGGTTACGTTAGTAACCGGAGCATTCCCTTTCGAACGGTCACCCCTGTTGCGTTAAGTATGAATGCGATCCGGACATCATCCGCCATGTTGACGTTCCCTTACGAAAAAGAAGTTTATTCAAGTGTGCTATTAGTATACTTCTTTTAAACTAAAAATAGGAAAGTATACTTTTAGTCTACTTTTTATGTACTTCTCAGAAATGGGCTTTATGTATTTCTCAGAAATACACTTAAAATAACATTTAAGTAACTTGACTTACTTAGAAAAAATAAAAATATATTTGAGCTATACTTGTGCTCCTAGAATCCCTGTTTTCATTGTTATACTGTAGGGGGCGCTATGTACACATCTTCTGTACAGACTTTCCAAAAAAAAACCACAAGTGAAGAAGAAACCAAAACAACAGATGCTTCCACATGTAATCTAACAAGATCATCTGACATAAAACAGTATTAAAACTGTGTAACGTTATGGAATAATTTGTTTACAAGCAGATACTTCTTTCTTTTGATGTTTTGTATGTTCAGATATTCATATAACAAAGTATATACAAGTTAATACCTAACAGGGACATAGTAGTATACTTAAAGTATGACATAAAGTTCATTTAAAAAAATTTACGAGTGTACTTTCAGTATAAATCTACTAAACTAGTAGTTTACTGAGACTATACTTCAAAGTGTACTAAAAATGCTACTACAAGTATTTAATTAGTAAACTATCAGTATAAGATAAGTTCACTTTTAGTATAATTGTAGTACAAGCTAAAAACATTTATGTAAACTAGTTGTGTACTCAAAGTTTACTACTGTTATACTTAAAGTATACATTTATATACTAGACAGTGGGCCAATTTAGTCCCAAGGTGTATTGAAATAGTACACTTGCAAGTACACTGATATTTGTATACTTACTACATAAAGTATACTTAAAAATATACTTTAACTTTACTTAAGTATACTTAATAAGATAAGCTTGAAGTATACTACTTTTTGGTAAGGGTTATCAAGTGACTTACAGCGTAATAACAAGCGCAGCAGTTTAAAAGATGTGAACGAGAGATTATTTTGGATTTAATTTTCTAATGTTATTAATTGCAATGTGTTCCCAGGTTTCTCGCTGTTTTTTTAAGGATGCACTGTTTAAAATTTAATTTTCACCACATCAAATTCACTCATCAACAACGGTTCTACTGTTCAGCCAAAATATTTCATCCTCTAAGAAACTTAAAGCTGTTAACAGTTAATATTTTTAATATGTTAAAGCTTTCATGTTTGTATTTTCTATATACAAATGTATAAATGGTGCTTTGCTTTTATTGTAATTTCTCTGTATGCAATTTTGACAATTCTGTATATTTTTGATTCCTTAAAAAAAAAGAGTGACAGGGGCACTAACATCAGTAACTCGACAACCCTACCTGTACGGTTTTCCTCAGTGTTTGTAATGTCTGTACAGAGGAGATGTCGGGCAGCTATAGCTGATCTTATACTCAAGAAATGTAAGTATTACTAAAAAATTTGGATTACCACAGAATGAACTGCAAAGCTAGGCCACCCCAACACTTAAACATAATAATAATAATAATAATAATAATAAATGATGACCAATACTTAATTATATTACTTTTTTTTTTTTATGAAAATAGTATATTTTAGTAGAAGCAAAATGTAATTTAATTGTATTGTCATATGACATAACTATGCATGAATACATGAAAACATGAATAAATTAGTAAAAAACTGAATAAAAGCAACCATCAAAATAAATCAATAAGTTCGACAATAACACATGAAACAAAGCTTTATTCAAATGTATTGTTTGAAAACCAAGCTATAAAATGAGCTAACTATCAGATATTTATAGGCGGTGAACCCCACATCTACGGCCATCTCAACGCAGCAGTGGCAATTCAGCGACTGACCACCGTGTCCACCTTCATTTGTCTTTGCCGTCCATCAAAGTTCCTATTTTTCCACAAATGCCACTGTCACCTTGCCTTGCAGGCCCTGCTCCACCACAAAAGCTCTGCAGCAAATGCACAGAAATCAAGAATCAAGTGCTGTGATAACTCTATTTGAAATTACAATAATTAAAATAAACTACAACTTAAGATTTAAGTAGATTTCTTTTTCATTTCTGTAGTATACTTATACTCACTCAAAGCCTTTGATGGCAGCATTCCTTCATCAGTCACTCTGCACCGGATAAACACACGTGTCTCATCCGTCCCTGTAACATCCAGACGTGATTCAAGTCACCTCTGTGATTTATGTGTTCAATACTACATTTACATGTTACATGGTAGTTGCTGATGTGTTAACTCGCTTTTTATCCAACACAAATGTTAACAGCACACACACATCACTCAGATGTCTATTTCATGTTGTGATGTCCTCATCTGCAATACTTAAAAGATTTTCCTGTCATATATTAAACAGACATTTAATAAGTGCCTTTAAGATGTATATGGCTCAGAATGTATGTAAATCCACTTTGGAGACATATGTGTGTTTACTGGAGCTCCCCTGTTAGCTATATATCGTTGCTCCTTATTTGATAGACCTGACAATTATTTTGGTATAATCATATCAATATTGAAGAGCATTAAAAAGTAGCATTAAAAAGTTTATTTTAACTAATATATCAAAAAAGAGGCACATCCCAAAGAGGCACAAAATCACTTTCACAGACTTTTACATTAACTGTTCCCTCCTGGTGGAATGACCTGCCCAACTTAATCCTTAACCAGTCCTTAACCATCTTCAAGAAACGACTAAAAACACATCTCTTTGACAGATCTGTTCTGACCCTCTAACTCTAGCACTTTCTATTCTATTTTAATTCTTCTTTATCCATTTATCTTCTTTTTTATATAAAAAAAAACACTAGCTTTCTACTTTTTCTATTCTATCTACGTGTTTTTCTGTGTGTGTGTGTGTGTGTGTGTGTATATATATATATATATAAAAAATAAAAAAAAACCTTGCTACGTGTACTGCGTTAGGTTAACCGAGACTTGTCATTTGCACTTACATATTGTTGCTCTTTTGTTGATTTTGATTGCTTCTATTGTACTCATTTGTAAGTCGCTTTGGATAAAAGCGTCTGCTAAATGACTAAATGTAAATGTAATAGACAAATTTTCTACCATACACCTGAAAAAAATTAGCAGCTAGCTAACAGATCGTTATCGTCGTGATCGTTTCACCTCTTTTATTATTATTAAGGTTACAGGCTAAGTCAAACTTATGATCTCATTTCTGAGGTGTTCTGAGTAAATTATTTATTATTGTTATACACAGATTCAGATAGTGACCTCTTGTGAGTTCGGCCAATCAGTTGTTTTAACCATTCATAAAAATGAATCTGTTCAAATGAGCCGAGTCGGGAATTGGGCATTAGCAGATGTTGGCGTGTTGTGTGCTAATCCCGGTTGTTAGGACATTGCAAAAGATTTGTGTCAACACAGAAAACACTTTATCACTGCAAAGGATTTTATTTCTTTTATTGAAGGTGTGTTTTATGTTAGTAGCATGTGAGGGACGCTTGTCAGAGAAGATAAGGATTTTTTTAGCACAATTCACACCACTGGTGATTCAAGTAAACTAAGATCTCTGAATGTGCCACATGAAACATGGATTCGGTCTTCTGACTTTTTACTGTCATGTCAGTTGATTTTGAGGGAGGGAGAGGAACCACAGTAGGTGTGTTCGACTTCAAGCAGCGCTGCGCAGACCGATCGGTTTATGACATCAAAGTGCTACAAGAGCAGTTTGAAAGCAGGTGGAGCAGTCGGCAATCTAATCGGTCTCGCAGTACTTTGATGTCATATGTCTGCGCAGCGCCACTTGAAGTCGAACACACCTACTCCCTCAGTTAACATGCGCACTATCACAAGCACAGCAATCCTTTACATGACTCAGAAATCACATTAACTGATCAAAAAAGGCTTTTGCGTAAGTCTTTTCTTTCACGTGAGTAATTTTTCTCTCCCGTTTTTTTTTAGACAGTCCTGTATTTCAGTTCTATTTTAATCAAAGTCCCGTTGAAGGGTCAATTGAGCAGCCAAGATTGGGCAAAGTTCAGAAATAACTGGGGAAATAATGAAATGCCTGCAGTTAATGCCATGTGCTGCACTTTTCACACATGTCTCTTTAAATAAATATTTAATGATATAATAATGAAGTTTTCACCCCCAGCTCTTAATGCATGGTTTTTCCTTCTGGAGCATCAGCGAGCGTTTGAACCTTCTGTAATAGTTGCATATGAGTCCCTCAGTTGTCCTCAGTGTGAAAAGATGGATCTCAAAATCACACAGTCCTTGTTGGAAAGGGTTCAAATACACAAAATGCTGCAAAACCAAAGAATTTGTGGGAGCTGAAGGATTATTCTGAAGAACAGCAGGCAGTTTAACTGTTCAGGACAAACAAGGGACTCATGAACAACTATCACTAAACAAACAAAGAAACAAAATAGTTGTAGATCATTCAGGGAACAACATAGTATTTAGAATCAAGTGTATGTAAACTTTTGAACAGGGTCATTTTTATAAATTCAATTATTATTATTTATTTCTCTTGTGGACTATATGTAAACCTCTTTTAAGTGAAATATCTTATTCAGATCAGTACTAAATAAACAACATGCATTTTGTATTATCCCTCTTATTTTGGTAAAATAATTAATATTTTGCAGATTCTGCAAGGTGTATGTAAACTTTTGACTTCAACTTTATTTGTATTTTAACAAAAATATTCTTGGTAGACATAAAATAACTTCTAAATACCTTTAAATTTACAGAGATTGGTTGAAGTTGAGAGATTGAGAGTGAGATTTTTTCTGGGGGAAAAAAAGGATTAATCCTGTAAATATACAAACTTTAAAAAAAAAAATGAGCTTACTGCATTTTTTAAATCATTTCTTAGTTATTGTACATGGAAAAACTTTACTTTAAAAGTAAATTACTGTAGATGGACAGAGCAGTTTTATAAAATAACTCATTAAAACCTTAAATTTATGGTGATTAACCTGAAAGTTGGTTGTTTGGTTGTTTTTCTACGTAATTTGACGTAATTTATCAATTTTTTTCCCATAATTTAAAAAACAAATTATCAACAGTAATATACTGTAAGTTAATGAATTTTGATCGTAAAGTCTATTCTGTATTTTTACAGTTTTTGCTTGTAATTTTGTGAAATGGTTGTTTTCTGTAATTTAACGGAATCCATCTGGACACTCTGCTGCCAGTCTTTTTACAAGTTTTTTTTTGTTTGTTTTTTTACAGTGTAGTATAAAACTAATATGGTACATGCAATGATATAGTACAAATTGAATAAAGCATAAAACTAATATGGGTACATGCGACAATATTGTACAAACTGAATAAAGCTTAAAACTTACATAGTACATGCACAATTCAATTATATATACTGTACATTTAAAAATTTATCCTTATCATACAATTGTATGTTTATATGTCACATTTACACATAACCCAGTAGAATTGGTAAAGATTGTGTAATAGAATAATAAAATCACTTATTGCTCTAGAGTACATCCGGTTCATCATCACTTCAGTGAAGATTTTGCTCATCATCATTTGAATGATGATTTTACTTATCATCACTTGATTTGCAAAGTTCTTTGACAACTTCTAGTAGTGTAAACGGTGTTCTTTTTTTCAGCTGAGACACTTTAGTTGCTATGATCCATGACAGTAACATATTACTAGTATGTCATTTTGAAGAATATTAATGAATATTAAAATCCGGTAACCAGCAATGTTAACTTCTCCATTGTTGTTCAGTCATTGTACAAGTAGGATGGTTGGTCGGTGTAGTATTTAACCCGCCCCCTGCTCCAGTGATTGGACAGCTGGGTAAAAAAAGGACAGTGACGTGCACTGCGTTTTACCTAAAGTTGAAAAAAAAAAAGTTTACGTCAGAACGGCTTTTCAAATAACTTACACAAAAATGTGTTCTGCTCGTGTTTCATGAATGAGGACCATTTATTCTGACATGTTTTCCTGGCGTAGGGCTGTAAAGGTTTAATGTAATGAAGTCGTAGGGCGTAGCTTGTAGCGACTGAAAGATTTTACTTTTTTTTAATTAATAATGTTTTCAACTGAAAAGTAAATATTAGGGCTGCCCTCGGCTAAGGATTTTTCTGGTCGACTAGTAGTCGTTCATTTGAAGCATTAGTTGACTAATCACATGTATTTATTTTATTATTACGTATTAATTTATTAATAAACCATTTAAATCATTATAATGAGCCTTTAATTGCCTACATAGCCTAATAAGCACTCAAGTACACGCATAAAGCTTGCCACAGCACACCGGCAGAAGTAATGATTATGAATGTGTCAGTGAAACTTCATTAACATTTGAATGATTTGATAAACTAGTGCTTTCTTTGTTTTCGGTTTAAGAGATGAAGCCGACACTGAATCGTCATCTCCGCAGTAGTGGATGCGCCTGCATGTTTTTTACGGATTACATAATCTGAGAATAATTGTTTCCCATTTGAATTGGTTCATTTGAAAGTAGACATTTCACTCTCTATAGATATATTTTTAATGTCTGTAAGGCAAAGATATACACGGAGTTTCACGCTCAAGTTCACAGAAACCGAGACGGCAGAAAGCGCATCATGTTTGCTTTCATTATTTTACAAAAGCGCGGTATTGTGAGTGCACACAAATAAATGTAGAGTCTTTACAGATTTGAAAGATGTATTACTCTTATATGTATGACCAAAAATGAGGGAGTATTTTAGGAGTAAGTGAGCACGCTACTCTTCACACTCCACACAGACACTTGAACAGCGCACACTTTTCTAGGTTAACATTAGATTGAGCGGCCATGTAAAGTTGCTAATACTTACATATTTCAGATGATAAGCCATATTTGAGGTCGATGAATGATAGGCGAGCGATGAATGATAGCGTTTGGATGTCCTGCACGATGTATTGTATTACCATAGACTAGCCGTTAACGATCTGTTAGTTTAGCCTGTTTTGGTCGACTAACGATTAGTCGACTATTAGGGGGCAGCCCTAGTAAATATGCATAGAATGTAGTTATTTGAATAAATTTTAAATCGTTATTTTGAAAATAAATGAATACATCAAATTAAACTTACTAATGCCTTCCATCTCATTTGCGTAAAAAGTTGTGGCATGACGAATCTGCATTTCGGCAGATAATAGCCTATAGTATATACTGGTTGCCCGCTGCATGGCATGAATGGATATTCAGCGTTTTTTACAACATACAACAACTACAGAAGAAACTGGACCTAACCAAAATAAAGTAAGATGAAGATGAAGATGCTGATGCTGATGGCATGACTGATAACTCCGGACCCAGACAGTCTCACAAAGGTGATCCGCAGGATGCCCCGTTGTAGTGGCTACATTTATGCCATGAAGAGGACTATTTACATCCAAATGTTATTTGATTTACACTAAACAAAACCTAGACAAAGATTTAATAATTTGAACTGCTTAATCTGCCATTTTCAGTAAGATTTACTAAACAGGCTATGAAGCATTGGTGTGCCTGATATTGTGCATTGTCTAACAGATACCTGTTTTAAAGCAGTGGGTGAGAAAAAATAAAAGCCTACTTTGATATTCTGTTGACGAACATGTTTATAGTGTATTTTTTTCAAAGTGTTTATTGCTAGCGCAACAAAAATAGACAGCACAAGTAAGTCACGTGTGATGTATCTGGTTGCCATGACAACCGTACACACTTTTGGCTGCTCTGTGTAACCATCGTAAAAATACGGAGTGTGAATTTGTAAGTTTACTATAGAAAACCTAAAATGTATTTTAAAGTGTGACTGATTCCATAGATGCTCAATCAAATTGAGATCTGGGGAATTTGGTGCCCAAGGCAACACCTTGAACACTTTGTCATGTTTCTCAAACTATTACTGAACAGTTTTTGCAGTGTGTCAGGGTGCATTATTCTGCTGAAAGAGGCCGCTGCCATCAGGGAACACCACTGCCATGAAGGGTGTATGTGGTCTGCAACAATCTTTAGGTAGGAGGTACATGTCAAAGTAACATCCACATCAATCCCAGGACCCAATGCATCAGTGAGCCTTGGGTGCCTGTGACTCTGATGTTGGTTCACCTGTTGCCCTTCCTTGCACCACTTTCAGTAGGTACTAACCACTGCATACTAGGACACCCCACAAGATTTGCCATTTTGTAGATGTTTTGTACTTATTTACTTTTAAATAATCAAATGTAGATTGGTACTGTATTGTGATGTTAATACGTAAAAATAGTGCTATAATTCGGGGTTTTGCATCAGATGATCAACTATAGTCTTTAAGCTCTTACAAGCATAGATTAAAAAAATTATCGCTTTCATCCACTAAGATCACCTGTAAATTTAATATCCAGCTTTTTCTCAAATGAAAAATGTTGTCCCTTCATAGTGTAGCGGGTTTACTTCTGCATTGTGTTTGGTCAGAAATGAATATGTCCCACACAATGATGAGGCTGCTGTGTGATTTATTTACAATATCAGGTTCTGTATCAAAACACAACATTATTATTATCAGACACCTCTAAAAAAATTGACAAACAAACATTTAACATTGAAAGCCTGTAAATAAGTAATTAACAGTGTTTAAGGAGCTGATGAAAATATACCTCTAATCACCATGAGATCCAGTGAAAGAGAGTGAACCCGGATATTATTTCAGCTTTACCCCTCACATTCACACGACATAATTCCATGCTCTTTCCTGACATTTTATACAGATTAACCAATTTATAAGAAACAAAACAATAGCAAAGAAATGCAAATGACAAGTAGGCTGCTGATAAGTAGGCCAGGGAGTATCTTCCGTACTTTCACAGGGACAAGATGGAGGGATCACAGGGACATGTGGACACAACACTGGAGTTAAAAAGGGAATCACAGGAGACTAAGACTGTCACAGGCTCACCAGGCTCTCCCAGCACCACCACTCATTAGCCGCGTTTCCACTGTTGGGCCAAAAGCGGGCGTGCCAGGGCCAGTCGCGTTTCCACTGTCATTTCCGGGGCTTGATCGTGCCTCGTCAGTGCTTCCTCAGGGCCAACGGCCCGGGTTTTTTGGCCAGACTACTGTCACTCATCAACTCAGCTCATCAACCACCACATAAAAGCACACACCTCTCTTCACTCCTCAACTGGCCTTGAACAAGGACACAGACTCAAATCTTTCATACTCACCTGAACCTTGGTTCCTGTGTTGCATCTCATTCTTTCTTCGGCATCTCCTATATCTCCTTCCTGTGCTTTCCAAGATTACTCCAGGGATCTCCACATTACTAACTTGTTATCCTTCTACGTATCTTCATTGTGAACCTGAAGTAAAACCAATATATAACCCATATACTTTTAAGTATATCGGAGTACTTGTTGTATGTACGTCACTATGGTTTATACTTGTACCTGCTTCATCTGGTTCTACAGCTTTCTCTGAGGGGCCTGTAATCGCTACAGAACGTTAAGAACAGCCCGCTCTCACTGCTGCTGTCACTAAGCAGACCACTCTTCCTGTCTCTGCCATAAAGGCCTCCACAGAGCCGCCTGATTTCACCGCTGCTGCCATAGTCAGGAAGGCCAACTTCACCTTTCACCTCATGACTGTTCTGCATGCCTGGGCTGCTTCAGAGTCTGCACCAGTCCGGGAGACCTTAGAGTCCACTCCAGAGCCCGATCCAGTCCGGGAGGCCTCAGAGTCCACTCCGGCCCGGGAGCCCACTTCAGAGTCCAATATGACCCTAGAGCCTCTCAAGTCTGCTTCAGCATGTTGTTTGTCATTTTGTGTTTTGATGGTGTGTGTCGGTCTTGTGTTTGGTGTTCCTTGTTGGGAAAGCCAGGGGGCATCCTCGTTGGGGTGGTAGTGTCAGGGTTCTTTCACTTTGGTCTGGTTTATTCTTGGTTATGTGACAGAGCCCTGACACTCGTGTATCTTCTTTTCTTTGTGTGAGCATGCGGTTCGAGTTTACTCAGGCCATGCGCTCTCTCGTCCATATGTTGTTTTCATTGTGAGCATTCGTTCACATGTGTTGAGTGTTTGTTTCCTCACTGTGCGCTCTTGTCTTTTGTCCCATGCTCCTATGTCCAGGGGCGCCGCTATGGTTTCCAGGCCCCCTGAACATCATTGACCCCCCAACCCCTTCAGTTGCTCCACCTGTTCTCCCTCATTTTAAGTCAATTCTGCAAGACAGACTTTTCAGGATATGGGGTGGAATAAAAATGAGCTCCTAATGCTAAATTCAGACTACAGGATTTTAAGCCCGATTTAAGCCGATTTGCAAGTTAACGAGCTCGCCGACATGTGAAGCTCGTTATCGCTGTGATCGGGGGAAAATCAGCGGGTGATTGGCGCTCGGCAATCTTTATGTGTGAACTACACAACGACGCATCAAAGAGGCTCACTGACACGTCGCCGATGGCAAACAAATATCTAGCATGCCAAATATCTGGACCGGTCGGCCGACTCGACATCACCTCGTGTCAGGTGTTGTGACAAGCTACAACCAATGAGAGAGCAAGGCATGGGTTGAGGTCACCGGAAGAAAAACAACAGCAGCAACATGGCTTAAATAAAAGTTTGGACACAATAAATGTAGCAAAATGTTTCATCCAGCAAATAGCTTGCAGCGCTAATTTCTTCCTGACATCCATTTTCAAATAAACAACTCCTATTTCACGTGTTGTTTCGCGTCATTCCCGTTCCAATTCTCGTGTGTGTTTTCGTGACAAAACGTGGTTTGTAGAGTCGTTGGGTGACAGAGTTGTTGTCAGCTTGTGTAGTGTGTAACCCCCGGTTGTGGATCATTTACATAGAGTCACGTAGTGTGAACACCACAACAACTTAAAGACAGACAATCAAGTCAAGTAGTCTGAACAGCACAGCGATCTGCCTACGTTTAAAGTTAAAGTTAAAACTTACTGCCAGATTCTGGAAGATAAATTCTTCAAACAGTGGTACAAGAGGATGTGGTGCTGGTCCTTCAAGAGTCACTCAAAACTTATCTGTCGATAAAGACTATAAAAAATTTGTCTTAATGTATTTCACAATACTTCAGCATGTTATTCTTATTAAGTGAGGGTATTTTTTTAAGGATTTTTTACCCATGCAAAGTCTCTGAGAACCTGACACCTTGTAATTCTGGAGACTCCAGGAAGGTTGCAGTTCTGGAAAATGGCGGCGCTGGAGACTAAATGTTTACTGATGGTTTTTCTTCACATTAATTCTTAAATCTTTTGCAGTGTCTTTTCTTCTCCACCTTTTTTTTCTGACCCCGCTGACCCAGTGAGCATTTTGCTGTCCAGTGGTCATGTCTTAACTTTGCAAATTCTGTATTGCATGACTTTTGAATATTTCTCATGGGGATTTAATAATTTTTGACTTTTCAGTCTGAGTTAAACCTATTTTTTGGCTCATTTTATCTGTAGAAGAAAACATGCCTAATAATTTTGAACACCTGAATATAAGGAGTTTTTCACTTCCAGCCTTCATGGACAATTATATATCACTTATAAATGATTAAATACAAAAGTAATAGTATTTATTAAGATTGATGTGGTTTGGAATTAATCAAATGTGCTTGGAAAAAAAAAATCATCAGAATATCAACGTGTCTAATAATTATAGTATTGATAAATCACATGACATTTATGATTGTGTCCAGTTCAGCGCCTGTCATTGAGATGAATGGGAATAATAATAATAATTCATTACATTTATATAGCGCTTTTCTAGGCACTCAAAGCGCTTTACATTGTCAGGGGGTATCTCCTCATCCACCACCAGTGTGCAGCATCCACCTGGAATGCTAATGAATAGACACTGTACTGTACACCTCCTTGATACACACCCCAAAAACATTGGTTCACAAACTGAACATGACATACCTATTATTTGACCAATTACGCTGACCTCATACGTCATTCCCCCGGAACTGCTTCCGTTTACAACAGTGAGCGCAAGCTAGATTCAAGTGATTATTACGTTTTGAATATGGATATTTTTCTTACAAAAACGCATCGATTCGCTACAGGAGGCCTTTGTTCACCCCCCGGAGCCGTGTGAGACACTTTTTTTTATGGAAAGGTGCTTTTTATTTCACGTCTTTTGAACCAAAGCACTGCAACACCCGCTGAGGGCAATGATAGAGCTTGAAAGATCAAAGACAATTTTTAATATAACTCCGACTGGATTCGTCTGAAAGAAGAAAGTCATATACACCTAGGATGCATCGGGGGTGAGTAAAACGCAGCCTAATTTTCATTTTTGGATGAACTAACCCTTTAAGCCAGGTATATTCACAGAATTTTAATTAATGATCCCATTTGGGCTTTAGTGGGACCTTAAAGGTGCTATAAGCAGTTTCACCCATTATGCCAACTTCATCCAGACCTTCATAGCAATGAAAGAAATTAATTGAGAGGGTTGGTTATTCCATCCATTCCAATGGTATATCACATAGTGAAATTCCAGAGAAATGTGTGCCTTTATTTTTGCCGTTTTAGTTTGAGGAGTGTCATTTTCTGTTCCAGGATGGCTCAAATGTGATCAGTGGAGTTCAGCACTCAAGTTATTTCACACCTCAGTAAACCATTTCGATGACACTTCATTTTAAGGTCCAATTTTCACAATTAACTAGTTGCTTATTAGCATTAATATTACTAGCATATTGGCTGTTAGTGGCTATTGGATATTAGTACTTATTAGGCACATATCAATGCCTTATTCTGCATGACCAAGTTCTAGATCTTTAACCCGACCCCATGCCTAAACTTAACAACTACCCTACTAACTATTAATAAGCAGCAAATGAGTGTATTGAGGGAAAACCAGTTATTTTGTTTTTGGTTGCTAAATGTAATCAATGTAAGTATTGCCACAATGAGTTCTAGAGAAAACAAACTTTTCCAAAATAAAATTTAGTATTGTGATTTTCTTCAGAAAACGGTTTGTATGCCGCTCACATCAGCAAGGATTACACCATCATTCTTGCAGTGTGAAATCATTGATTATGTTCCTAATAAAATAACTGCTCAACAGGTGACCAACGTAGTTTTTTTCTTTCTGAGTAAATATCTTTTGTATTCATATATAGTGCTTGGTGAGTATTAAATTTAGATCCTGTGTTCATGCACGTATTCATATTTCTGTCAGGTCAGATATTGTTGTCTTTCTTGTTTATTTATTCTTCTTTCTCCATCCATTCTTAAGCTTTACTTATTTTCTTCATGATTAAATATCCGTCATTCAAATCTCCTGTAGCAGGTCAGCAGGGAAGAAGCCCAGTTTGCGGCCAGTGCTGACCTTCAGATATCCATTTACCTCTTCTCCTTTCTTCACCACAATCTACAAACCAGGACACAGTTATAGATGCTGAGATCTGAACAATCAATCAGTAATCAGTCAATAAACGGCCTCTAAACACAGTTTGACTTTTATCTTCATGTTTACTCATGTGCAAACATTAATTAGGATGACCAGATTTTTCATACAGGACATACAGGGGGTGAGGGGTATTCCTGTTTACTTTTTCATGGATGGTGTCACCCACCCTTATCTGCACCATTGAGAAGATGATGATTGTCTTACAGTGTAGCTGGTGCATTTTACATTATGAAATTGTATCTTTAGTTTCAACCTTCTTCCTCGGCACTTCCTGTTATATTCACCACATTTTGAACAGAATATGCAAATAACATGAAAGAACTCTGTTGTTTTGACATTTATATGTTTAAATTTACAGTTGAAGTACTGTAATGAAAACGGTAGCAAAACACCCCATTTGTGCAAACAAAAAATAAATAAATATAAAAAAACTTTTCACCTTCTCACCTTTTTTATTTATTTATTTTTTTTTTTGCAATTTCTCTGGTTTACCTCAATATATAATTTGAGAAGCTGCTTGCACTGAGAAGTCAACAGGAAGCAGCTGTGTGCACTGATTTGCTAAAAGACTTGACTTCCTTCAATCTCATCACACAGACTCACACTGACCTGATCTTTCTTCAGGGTAATCTGGCCCATCTCTCTGTTTCCCACAAAGGAGCGTGTCACTTTATACACCCTCTCGCTGGCTCGCACCCTGATGATGTAAGTTATGGGCAAGTATCCGGTCTTCTCCCCAAGTTTACCCTAGAACACACATACACAGAGAGAGAGAGAGCGAGAGAGAGAGAGATTAAAGCATATCTGGCATAGTGTATACTTTAAAGGTTTGAAGATTTTTTTCTATCTCAGTTTAAAGGATTAGTTTACTTTCAAATTAAAATGTCCTGATCATTTACTCACCCCCATGTCATCCAAGATGTTTACATCTTTCTTATTTCAGTCGAAAATAAATTAAGGTTTTTGATGAAAACATTCCAGGATTATTCTCCTTATAGTGGACTTCAACGGCTATCAAACAGTTTCAGTGCAGCTTTAAAGGGCTCACACGATACCAGACGAGGAATAAGGGTCTTATCTAGCGAAACGATCGGTCATTTTCTAAAAAA
>NW_015639582.1:182517-185642 GCF_001515625.1 Sinocyclocheilus rhinocerous | reverse complement strand
CGTCCATGACTTCACGTAATACGTTTTTGTTTATAAAGCATATACTTTTTTTTTTTAGAAAATGACTGATCGTTTCGTTTGCTCTGATCTGTGGCGTCCGCATAACCTCTACAATTGGGTTGCCTGATGCCACCAGGGCCGGCCCGTGGCATAGGCAGAATAGGCAAATGCTAGGGCTGCCGCCGATACCTTGTGATACGAAGTTGTTTTTAACTATTTATTTTTTATTACCAATACTACTTCAATACTATGAATTTAAAACATTACAAAAAAGCGATCGTCCCACAAAATCTTAACTATTTTATTGCTCTCCCCACTCACCCCGGTTCGAAGCATGATCAGTCCTCCCACACGTCCACATACATCAGTTACCTGATTGTGATAGATGTTCACTAATAAATTACCACTATGTCAAAAGACTGAAGCCCTAGTGCCCAGGAAAGAAGAAAAAAAAAACAAGAGAAGAAGAAAAACGGGACAAAGACAGAGGTGATGTGATGTGATGTAATGAGTGATGATCATAAATAAACTAGATGAGGTAAAAGTTTGTGAACAAACTTTATGTTGGCCTAGTCTAGAAAGCCTTGTCTAAAAGTTTAAAAATGTTCGTGTCACATGATAATACGTTTTTTTGATTTGAATTGGCTAATTTAGTAATGTTTGTATATAACTGGACTTATTAAAAATAGCAACATTTTATGTAAAATTCACTTTAAAGATGTACAGTTTCTCAGTTTAATTCGTGGTGATAATGTTAGAAAGGGCTATAGTTTAGTAGAACATTGCTGCCATCTACTGAAAATTGAAAACTTCACATTTATTTTTAAGATTAAACAGTAATGTTACTTACTGTATGCTATAGAAGTGTTCAAACAAAACTGTATTATTTTTTTGCAGGAATACCAGATGTAATTATTCTAACTGTTTGTGTTTAATTTGTAATTTGACTTAGGCAGCACCTACATTTTTATAGTTTCACTGGAAACAATTTAAAATAAGGTTAACTTTCCATAACTAACATTAACAATGAACAATACATTTGTATCAGTATTTATTATTTTTGTCAGTTCAAGTTAGTTAATACATTCACTAATATTACCAAATGATACCTTATTGTAAATGTTACCGTTTCACTAACATCAACTTGTTTTAATGAGAAAATGTAACACCCAATAGTCACATATACTCCTCCATTTCTCTCTTCAGATGCACTTTTGAAATATCTAGCTATGCAGTTTCTGTGTGAATGTTTGAACACAATGATTATTGGCTGTGAGGCAAGGGGCACCAGGTAAAATCTTGCCTAGGGCAGCAAATTGGCCTGGGCTGCGTTTCCCAAAAGCATCGTAAGCTTAAGTACATCGTAGGCCCATTGAAACCAATGGAGCTACGATCAGCTTAGGCTTACGATGCTTTTGGGATCACACAGACTCACACTGACCTGATCTTTCTTCAGGGTAATCTGGCCCATCTCTCTGTTTCCCACAAAGGAGCGTGTCACTTTATACACCCTCTCGCTGGCTCGCACCCTGATGATGTAAGTTATGGGCAAGTATCCGGTCTTCTCCCCAAGTTTACCCTAGAACACACATACACAGAGAGAGAGAGAGCGAGAGAGAGAGAGATTAAAGCATATCTGGCATAGTGTATACTTTAAAGGTTTGAAGATTTTTTTCTATCTCAGTTTAAAGGATTAGTTTACTTTCAAATTAAAATGTCCTGATCATTTACTCACCCCCATGTCATCCAAGATGTTTACATCTTTCTTAT
Organism: Sinocyclocheilus rhinocerous; assembly: GCF_001515625.1. NCBI lineage: Eukaryota > Metazoa > Chordata > Actinopteri > Cypriniformes > Cyprinidae > Sinocyclocheilus > Sinocyclocheilus rhinocerous. Next base: position 183,872 of record NW_015639582.1, on the reverse strand, counting down.
TTCAGTCGAAAATAAATTAAGGTTTTTGATGAAAACATTCCAGGATTATTCTCCTTATAGTGGACTTCAACGGCTATCAAACAGTTTCAGTGCAGCTTTAAAGGGCTCAATATCTAGCTATGCAGTTTCTGTGTGAATGTTTGAACACAATGATTATTGGCTGTGAGGCAAGGGGCACCAGGTAAAATCTTGCCTAGGGCAGCAAATTGGCCTGGGCTGCGTTTCCCAAAAGCATCGTAAGCTTAAGTACATCGTAGGCCCATTGAAACCAATGGAGCTACGATCAGCTTAGGCTTACGATGCTTTTGGGAAACGCAGCCCAGGGCCAGCCCTGGATGCCGCGGTTAATGCTCGTGTTGCTATAATGATGAGATTTAAGCACTGAGTCGTTTTTAGCTCTGAGCATGTGAAATTGCAAGATTGCGGGCGGAGCTATATTCAGCTCAGCTGTGCCTCTCTAATATGCATGTTATTGTGTCTGGAAAGCCTCGCTGGGCGTGGATATATTGAATGCTCTGTGAAGAGATGCTTGCGAGCTATCTCTCCCAGAGAGTTTCAGTGACTTAGAGTGGTTTTGGGGAATGTTTCTTCCTGTGTTAAGCCGGATGGGTTTAGGAGTGGACTGCCTCCCCAGGCTTCTGGGTATTTTTAAGCAGGCGGTCCCTCTGAATCCCGCTTAATATATTTGGGCTGAGTAGACTGCTCCCCCTCTTTAGGGCTTTAAGTGAACAGCCTCTGCTCAGAGTGTAGCTGTCTGCAGATGGTTATGCTCCAGCTTGAGCTTACTTTGCTCTGGAATATAGCGGTCTGAGGGCAGCTATGTTCTAGCTGGGCGTCTAAAACTAGGTTTGGTTCCCCTTGGCACAAGCTCTTCTCAAGTAAGCGCTAAAGTCTTTGTCTGGAATCTGCTACTCGAGGATAATGTGTTCCAGCTCTGAGACTGCTCCCCTTTTTTACGGTTTTTAAGTAGTGGTCTCCTTGAGCCCCTTGCCTAGACTGTGCTGTCTCCCGTTTCTGGGTTTCAAGTAGATGGCCCTGTAACAAACGTTCGTAGGTCGGGAAGAAGGAGACGGGAACCGGCGAACATTTAAACAAAACTTTAATCAAATAAACAAACACAAAATGAAAGTAAAGCGGCAGCCCCTCGCGGACAACTGCCGCACACAAAACACAAAATAAAGTCCAGGCCTGGTCCTCTCTCGTCCGACACTGTCGTCACTCCTCCCTTTTATCCTTCCGGAGCTCCTCCGTGAGACTCGAGACCGGTAAGTGGTGCAGGTGTCGCTCATTATCAATTACTCCACCGGCCTCGCTCCGTTCCCACGGCTCTCGGCCCCACCCCCACTCGTCACATA
>NW_015639582.1:174062-181126 GCF_001515625.1 Sinocyclocheilus rhinocerous | reverse complement strand
CGATGGTTGAGGGCAGTGAGGGCAGCCGGCAGCGAGTCCCCCGTTCCCTGCTCCTCCCCACTCATGGCGGATGGCAGGCCTCCTGGGCCTCCTGGCGAACGGGGCCGACCCCTCCACTCCCTCACGGACGGCAGCCACCCCTCCTCGACCCAGGAGCGTGGCAGCGAGCTCTCCGTCCCACCTCGTCTTCCATAGTTCCAGCACCACCGCCTCGGGCACCATGTAACACAGTTCGTAGTCACGGGAAGAAGGAGGCGGGAACCGGCGAACACTTAAACAAAACTTTAATCAAATAAACAAACACAAAACGAAAGTAAAGCGGCAGCCCCTCGCGGACGACTGCCGCACACAAAACACAAAATAAAGTCCAGGCCTGGTCCTCTCTCGTCCGACACTGTCGTCACTCCTCCCTTTTATTCTTCCGGAGCTCCTCCGTGAGACTCGAGACCGGTGAGTGGTGCAGGTGTCGCTCATTATCAATTACTCCACCGGCCTTGCTCCATTCCCACGGCTCTCGGCCCCGCCCCTCTCGTCACAGGCCCACGTCCGTGGCCTGGGCAATCTTCAGCCTTATCTGAGGGAAATGCTATTCGAGGATAGCTGTGTCCAGCCCTCTTCTGGTCAATAATGCAATGCTTCGCTAGCCTACTGTAGGACTGACACTGATTGGGGACCTACTTAGTATAGCCATCTGAGGGTGGTTATACTCCAGCCATTGTTATGGCAGCACGGGCTTACTTGAATACAGATATCTGAGGCTAGCTGTGTTTTAACTTGCAGTTTCGGTAGCCTTCTCCTGGAAATGTAGCTATCTGAGGATAGCTATGTGCTAGTTCTGTGATTGCTCCCCTGCATGGGGTTTTTAAGTAGCGGTCTCCTGCCTAGATAGTGCTGTCTCCCCTTACAGGGTTTTTAATTAGACAGCCCACTGCTGGTGGTCTTGGCAATTGTAACGGTCCCTTTTCTTAGAGCCAAGCTGTCTGAGGATAGCTATGTGCTAGCTCAGTAATTGCTCCCTTGCTTAGGGTTTAAAGTAGCGGTCTACTTGAGCTCTTACCAAGACAGTGCTGTCTCCCCTTTTTGGATTGTAAGTAGACAGGCCCACTCCCTGTGGTTTGGGTAGTTTCTGTCGGTCCCCCTTCTGGTAGCCCCTTTCTAGATGCCTTGCTTTCTGAGGATATCTATGTGCTAGCTCAGTGACTGCTCCCCTTCTTTTGGTCTTTAAGTAGCGGTCTTCTTGAACCCTTGCCTAGACAGTGCTATCTCCCCTGCAAGGGTTGTAAGTAGATAGCCCACTCTCTGTGGTCTGGGCAGCTTTGTAGGAAGACATTACCTGGCTATCTAGGCTAGCCGTGTATTCTCTATTTTTGGTCTACGAGCCATCATAAGAAACTTAGGACATAGCAATCTGAGGATAGCTGTGTTCTAGCTCAGCAACTACTCTCCTTACCCTGGGATTGTTAGTAGCAATCTCTTTGAGCCCCTCTAGAGGCTTCTAGTTCAGCCTCATCAGTGGTCTTATGTACAGTATCTAGGCTAATATTGCTCTCATAGCATAGCTATCTGAGGATAGCTGTGTTCTTAACTTGGGTGGGATGTGCCCCTTTATCTGAATCGGGTTACCCCATTTCTGCCAGGTTGTGTGAGTGGCCCGAGGTGTCAGTGGCTTGGCTCCTTTCTGAGGAAAAGCTTGTTGTATGTCTGTCACTTCCTTGGCGCTCTCTTACCAGGTGGACAGGCATACACCTTGGCATGACGTGATTGGATTCCGTTCCCCATTGTGTCCACTAGAGGCACGCAGCATTGAATTACCTAGAAGGGGAACGTCTCGGGTTACGAATGTAACCATGGTTTCCCGAGAGGGAATGAGATGCTGCATCCCCTCGCCATGCCTTTGGTCTGCCCGTTTACATGTCTTTCAGACAACCAAGTTGGTGATGTATTCAGCAGGAGCCCTTTTATACTTCCGGGCACCCGCCTCTGCATGTAACAGAAACAGCAGAGCTGAATGAGACGCAGATGCACCCTCTGCCAGCAGGTGGCGCTTCTTGAAACACTCGCTTCGCTCGCTTTGAAACGTTTCACAGACATAGTACACACTGCTTGAAAACATACGGCTCCTGAAGACAACAAAAGTTGACATATTCAGCAGGTGCCCTTTTATACTTCCGGGCACCCGCCTATGACGTCATGGGCCACGTGGTCCAATAGGATTGGTGTTGTTTCACACGTGCTTCAGACACCGGTCATTCTGGCAGCATTCCCTATTGTGTCCACTAGAGGGACGTAGCATTGAGTTCCCTAGAAGGGGAACCATGATTACATGCGTAACCCGAGATGTTCCCTTACAACTTACCACCATTTCCAAGAGTGACACTTCTAAGCCACTGAATATTCAACATCGCGGTGTGTACTTTTTTTATACATGATCAGATGTGTGTTATAAATCCAACTTTATATCTGAGATCTCAAACAAACCAGAATATGGATTACAACCATACTCTCAGGCTTTGTATCTTTGTTCTTTCCTATTTGCTTGTAAGCTCAAAAACATGGTTTTATCAACTCCATTGAATTTGGGTGTGACACAATGAAATTAACCAGTAATACTTTAGCTCTGCAAGTGTTCTTAATAAATATTGTAATCCTTTGTGGTGAGGAGAGATCACTCCCAGTCATTCCATTGCTAATAAACGTATTAAAGAAAGAACACTTTACTCCAGACTTTTTTCTTATAGAATTCCAGCAGGAGGAACTCACCCTCCACCACTCCTCATTGGAGTCATCCAGCACTGTGATGCGATCTCCTGGACTGAAACACAAGCACACATATATACACTTAGCACATTTGACCAGATTTACAATTGGAACAAATAAATAACTTACGATGCTTATGACTATGTATGAAAGCTATGGCTAAACTGAAATGTTAACAAATATGTGAATAGACTCACTGGAAGTCCAGGTCATCTTTCTCGATGGCTTTAAAGCGATACAAAGCCATATAATAGTGAGACTGACTGAATGTCTGCTGCTGCTTCTTGTTCTGCAAACATCAACATCAACAGAAGGTTAGAGGGTTTTATTTGCCTGTTACGACCAAAACCAGATTCAGACTTAGTTGCAACATGTTGAAGCGTGTACTACTTGCCAAAGCATATGTTTAACAAAGTCTCTCACAGTTAAAGAAATTTGTTTTATTTATTTTTTCTATAGAACCAAAAAAAAAAAGTTGAAAAACAGTCTTGCTTCCTCTGCATTGTGGTTAGTGGAAGCCCCATGATATTTTGTATAATGATATGGGTTCAGAAAAACTACTTATCTGACCTTTACCAAATTTGGCTTGGATCTTCTGACAATGAAAACAAGTCAAAGTTATCAACAGTCTTTGGTCACTAGTTGGTTACTTTGCATTTACCCCCAGGATAAGGGAGCTTCCCAAAATCGTATTTTCTATTTAGTTAAAAATCTACTTTGTGATCTTATTTCCTGTGTGGGTCATTGAACACTATCTTTGGTAGGAACCACAATGCAAGTGTTTAATTCAGGTGATGCTTACTGTATTGTTATTGTTTGCGGAAGCTGTCAGGCTCACACCACTTATAGATACTGATGAGGCAGGATGCATGTATTTTCCTCTCGCAATGGAGGGAGGCTGATGTGCATCATGACATTTTTCAGAAGACAGGGGACATTTCCTCATAGAAAAAAATGACAAGCTGATCTCGATCTGTTGAGTTCTTTGGAAGTCTGCTACACTTGGAATCTGTCATAGGCCTCATTTTCTAATTGCACCTCAGGAGGCACTAGCTTCAAAAGATATTATTATTATTTTTTTTATTTTATTTTTTATTTTTTTGCTTATAACTTCTGAATTGTTTGCACGTGAGCTGAATGAGCTTAAACCCAATGTTCCTATGTTGACCGACCATACTTTTAACAAATGCACTGCTAATATGGCTATATATATATTTTTTTATAAAACCTTCATGAAGGGATCTGAGAAGCCACACAGTGATCAGAATATGATAAATATAAAATATAATAAAGTGAACAAAAAGCTTGACTATTGATTACATACTTCTGCTTTTGATTTTTAACCACTTATCTAAGACATACCTGTTTTTCTGTATATTTTTTCTTCTTTTTTGAAAGCCATCTATTACTGAAGTTATGAGCAGGTACCATATGCACTCTGGAGTTAAGTATGTGCTTCTTGCTAATGCTGGGTACACACCACAAGATTATCGGGCTGATTTTGGGCCGATTTCTCCCCTTCCGAAAATCCTAGGTATGTCCCGATCATCTTGGCTTATCAGATTTTCCTGTGGTGTGAGGTGTGTTAAGAGTGACTGAATCTGCTCGGAAGAACGTCGGTGGTGCCCTGATTGCGAATCGTAAATTTTCAAAATGTTGAATATTTACGATCACAAATCCTGATGTGTGGGGGGAACCCTGAGGACAAATGCGCCTACGATCTGGAGATTATCACGTGAAACGAAACGATATCCAATCAGAAAGTGAGCTGACAGAAGACGGGAGCATAACAAACGCAGTCATGGCACAGCACAAAAGGATTTGGACAGCAGTGATGGAGGATCAGCTTGTCGATTTGTGGCAACAGCACGAGTGTTTAAACAACGTGTCCTGAAAAACATATTTATTCTCAAGTCTCGAGAGATTTTGAGAGATTTCCTGTGTTCACAGTCGGGACTCTGGCTGAAAATCTGTTGCTGTGTGGTGTGCTGTCTTTGTCACATCGCGGCACACCCCACACTATAGGAGCAAAACAGTTAAATCTAGGATTTTTTGTCTTCATGTTTTTGGTCTCTCACATTTTGAAGATCTTATACGATTAAAAAAATCTTTTAGTGTGTACCCAGCATAACATAGAAATAGCAGACAGAAATGAGTACAAACATTTCCTTTCTGACCAGAGTGAAGACTGAAATTCTGGTCTCTAGATATGGCTTGGGTTTATAGAATTTTTAATTCTTCACCTACTTAGCAGAAGTCTTAAAGGGGATATCAGATGCAAAATTCACTTTTACATGGTGTTTGTACGTCACACAGGCCAAGGCCGCTTCCACGATTGTTGATTGACACAGACCTGCCCTGAGTGAGCTGTCATCAGTCCGCCATTGTTACCAGGCCGGACCAGGTGTAGAAGACAGGTGTAGTGTGCTTTGTTGTTGGATGTAATAATGAACATAGCAGTCGTCATTTACTCCCGACATCTGAGCCACTGAAGACGCAGTGGATTATGTTTGTTTTTGAAGAGAGTGCGCCACCAATCTATCTAAATGCGTGTTTGTGCGAATCATTTGTGATCCAGCTTTACCTACAGAAGAAGTGAGTATAAGGTTCCTCTTCAGAAACTCGAGCTGCGTCAAAACGCTTTGGGAACGCCTTCAGCGTGACCACGCTCTGAATCACATGTGTAATCAGTCCAATGGATGGGCACACAAGCATATTATGCCTAATATTATAATGAGCAGCATTACTGGGGAGCGGAGCTCGCGCAGTCAGCTCTCGGGGGGCTGATTGTGCTTTTCCCGCTGTTAAACGCTCCGCCCTCGCTGGACACGCTCCGAGGAGTGTGTCCGTGCCTGTGATTGTTACTGCCTTGCTTCGCTCTCAGAAGGCTCTCTTTGAGGAGGGAGCCTTCACTAGCATTCCTTGCGGTGCCGGCCCCGCTTTCGCCGAGGCGGAGCGGCGGCTGTGATCGTGGGGTTTGCATATGGATCTGGTGGAGGGAATGTAGACGGGCGAGTCCCTATCTTCTTCCTCACCCACCATATCCAGCGCCCGCTCTCAGGGTTCGGAAGCCCTCGCTGCGGTTCTTCCCCCCGTGGAGAGGGCTCGACGCTCCGCCTGTCTTCCTCTGAGGAGGTTGATATGGAGGGGGGCTGATTGTGCTTTTCCCGCTGTTAAGAACTCCGCTCTTGCCGGGCACGCACGGAGTGTGTCCGTGCCTGTGATCTTGCGGTTCCGGTCCCACTGCTGCTGAGGCATGGTGGCGATTGAGTTCGCGGGGACTGCACATGATCTGGTGGACGGGTTGGAGACGGGCTCTCCCTATCTCCTCCCACGGTCCCTTGATCTAGCGCTCACTCTCAAGGCTCGGAAGCCCGCGCTGCGGTTTCTTCCCCCTCTGAGTGAGAGCTCGCTGCTGCAGTTATCTTTCTCCGAGGAGATTGATATTGTTTGTGTGACCAAATGGGTCGCGCGCTGCCGAGGCAATGCGTGCATTACATCATTTTCAGTTTTTGATATGAATCTTATCACACCAGACCGTCTTTACCCGTCTGGTTGTTTGGCTGCATTTAATTCTGAGGAAGTAAATGAAGTATTTATCTGACTATGAGAAGTTAGATATACAGGGGCTCTTGGGATAAAAAGTTCTCCAGTGAGAGCAGGTGTTTACCTCTCTTCCTCCGAGGAGGTTGAGGCGGTCAGCAGGGGCTGCTGGGCGGGAGCAGTCACCTCTCGTACTCCGCAGAGTCTAGAGTCAGAGTGGCGCTCCCAGGCCGAAGGCTTCTAGAAAGGCTTCTAACCGTTTCCTGTTTCCTGTCTGCCGTGCTGCTGAGTGGTTTGTGATTGCAGCTCCGTGTAGCTTCGCTTTTCTGTTTAATCTTACTATCACTCTCTCTTGTTTAAAGTGATAAAATATAGCTTAATTCCCACCATATTTCTGATATTATCTATCAAACTAATCTGATTAATTTGATCGTTCGCTTTTATTCTAAAACCGCGATTAGAATGCGTGCATTAACATTCATTAGCCGGTTAGCTTGTCGTTCGTGTTTCCATTTCACGTCTATTGCTGTTTTCTTTTTTTCTCGCTCCATTTCTTTTCTCTCTCGCTCAATTTTTTCACGAGTTCATCAAACAACAGTGGTAAGTTGATAGCAATCTTTCCTTTGAAAGCCATGTTTCTAGCATTTGTACAACTGCATTTCTCCATCTCAAAAATATATCTAAATCACGACCTATGCTCTCAATGTCAAATTCAGAAATGTTAATTCATGCATTCATAACCTCAAGGTTAGATTATTGCAATG
>NW_015639582.1:173523-173988 GCF_001515625.1 Sinocyclocheilus rhinocerous | reverse complement strand
ATAATACCTAGAATATCAAAATCAACTGCGGATCCTTTTCCTATTTAGCACCCAAACTCTGGAATAACTTATCTAACATTGTTCGGGAGGCAGACACACTGTCTGTTTAAATCTAGATTAAAGACCCATCTCTTTAACCTGGCTTACACATAACACACTAACATATTTCTAATATTCAAATCTGTTAAAGGATTGTTGGCTGCATTAATTAGGACAACCGGAACCAGGAACACGATGTACTTGCTACATCATTAGAAGAATGGCATCTATGCTAATATTAGTCTGTTTCTTTTTTATTCCGAGGTCACCGTAGCCACCAGATCCAGTCTTTATCCAGATCAGATGGTCACTGCAGTCACCCGGATCCAGTACGTATCCCCAGTGAAGACCTTGTCTCCTAGACGGCCACCGGGAAAGACCACAGGAACCAGTTGAGTCCTCTGCACAATGTGACTTTGCTGCAGC
>NW_015639582.1:156547-158202 GCF_001515625.1 Sinocyclocheilus rhinocerous | reverse complement strand
TTGCCGCTGTCGCCTCTGGCTTGCTTAGTTGGGGACACTTCATTTCCAGCGATATCGTCGACTTGATTGCACAGATACTATTAAACTGAACTGAGCTGGATGATGACTTCACTAAATTCAATGATGAACTGCCTTTAACTGAAAATTGAGTGTTTACTATTTTCATTTTGCATTATTGACACACTATTTTCCTAATTAATGCTGTACAGTTGCTTTGACACAATCGATATTGTTAAAAGCGCTATATAAATAAAGGTGATTTGACTTGACTAGTGGAAGGCGGTTCTGCGGACCATCATTCTCACTGGATAGTCTTCGTCTAAAACGTCCTGACGCCTAAGGCCTAGGAGTAGCTAGTTCGGCCGTCCCCTGCCGGTTCGCTGCTTCAGGGCACCGACCTAGCTGCTCTAAGTGCACTGGAGGCCAGTGACCCTTAGTAGGTCACCTGGCAGTTTAGGAGCCCCTGCCAAGCATGCCCTATTTGGCTTTGTTTCTATCAGTCTAGTCTTCCGAGCAGGGTCTGAGGACCGTCGTTTTCAATAGGAGACTTCAGCTATGATAGTCCTGATGCCATGGCTCAGGACCTCGGAGGGCAGGCCCCTCTGGGGAAGAGCGGTGTACACCGCATCACACGGTGCCCATCTCTCCTCAGTGCCCACAGGAGATCAGTCTTCCAACCCTGTCGGTGTTCCAGGGCGCAGCGTTCTCCGGCGAGTGCTTCTCTCAGTTACCGCCCGGAAACATAGCGGTGCTAAGAGGCTCGTAACCTCCACAGAGGTCTCTAGAGCAGCTAGTACGGCCGTCCCCTGCTTGTCCGCCACTTCAGGGCACCGAGCTAGCCTTTCTGATTACACCAGAGGTCAGTCTTGAGAGACTGATTCCCTTAGTAGACTATTTGGCAGCGTGGAAAGTACTGCTAAATGTGTCTCAATTGGTCCTGCGCACTGTAGAGAGAGGCTACAGAATCCAGTTTGGTTCTCCTCCGCCTCGGTTCAACGGGGTTACCCCCACTCTGGTGGGTCCCGAGCAGGCTCTGGTAATGGAACAAGAAGTAAACACTCTCTTGAGGAAGGAGACCATCGAGGTGGTCCCTCATCATGAAAGAGAATCCGGGTTCTACAGCTGGTACTTCATTGTTCCGAAGAAGGATGGAGGGTTGTGTCCCATTTTAGATCTGCGTCAGTTGAACCGCTCTGAAAGTGAAGTTCAGGATGCTCATTCTCAAACAAGTCGTGTCTCAGATCAGGACCGAGGTCGCCATCTCAGTGGCACATCAATTGGCGTGTTTCTAGCTTTGAAACACTTTCTCCCGGACCTAAGAGATCGCCATGTGTTGGTGCGCACCGACAACACAGCGGTGGTCTCTTATATCAACCACCGAGGAGGTCTGCGTTCGCGCCCCCTCTACAGGCTGGCACACCAGATTCTTGTGTGGTCCCAGGGCAAACTCCTCTCGCTGAGAGCAGTTCACATTCCTGGGCATCTCAATATGGGAGCAGACATCCTGTCGAGGCAGCTGTACAAGCTGGCGCACCAGATCCATGTGTGGTCCCAGGGGGAACTCCTCTCGCTGAGAGCAGTTCACATTCCTGGGCATCTCAATAAGGGAGCAGACATCCTGTCGAGGCAGGGGCCGAGGCCCGGGGAATGGATGC
>NW_015639582.1:151700-155388 GCF_001515625.1 Sinocyclocheilus rhinocerous | reverse complement strand
CATCAAGTGGCGTCTTTCTAGCTTTGAAACACTTTCTCCCGGACCTAAGAGATCGCCATGTGTTGGTGCGCACCGACAACACAGCGGTGGTCTCTTATATCAACCACCGAGGAGGTCTGCGTTCGCGCCCCCTCTACAGGCTGGCACACCAGATTCTTGTGTGGTCCCAGGGCAAACTCCTCTCGCTGAGAGCAGTTCACATTCCTGGGCATCTCAATATGGGAGCAGACATCCTGTCGAGGCAGGGGCCGAGGCCCAGGGAATGGAGACTTTTGGCCAGGCTCAGGTGGACCTGTTTGCGACTCACATGACATCGCACTGTCCCCTTTGGTTATCTCTGACTCATCCAGCTCCTCTCGGACTGGACGCTATGGTACAGACGTGGCTGAGGCTTCGTCTGCCTTTCCCCCGATCGTTCTGCTCCTGGGAGTTCTGGAGAGAGTGCGCCGGGACTGGGTCCGTCTACTACTAGTGGCCCCTTTCTGGCCGGGCCGAGTATGGTTCTCGGACCTGATTTTCCTCCTTGACGGCTCTCCATGGGAGATTCCCGTCAGGAGGGATCTCCTCTCACAGGCAGAGGGTACGATCTTCACCCCCGCCCGGAGCTGTGGAAGCTGTGGGTGTGGCCTCTGAGGGGGCAAAACTCGTAGCTTCCGGTCTCTCAACCGAGGTTGTTGAGACCATCCTCCAATCCAGAGCTCCCTCCACGAGGAAACTGTATGCCTTAAAGTGGAAGCTTTTCACTTCTTAATGCGGAGACCGCCAGCTCGACCCAGTTGACTGCCCAGTTGGTACAGTGCTGGAGATCCCGCAGGCCTGTTTCTCTGCAGGGTTGACTCCACCCTGAAGGTCTACGTGGCAGCCATTGCGGCCTACCATGCCCCTCTCGGTGGCCAGTCAGTGGGCAGACACCCCCTAGTTACACGTTTCCTCCGCGGTGCGCTGAGGCCTTCGGCTAGAGAAGCTTATGCTAAGCGGTGGATCAGAATGCTATTCCATAGCCTCGAGTCCTCTGATCTCCCCTCACCTCTGGGGGTCAAGGCTCACTCAACGAGAAGTGTGGCGGCCTCCAAGGCCTTTCCGGCAGATGTGTCTATGCAGGACATCTGCAACTCTGCGGGTTGGTCCACACCCCTCACGTTCATCAGGTTCTATGGCCTAGATATGCGAGCCACTCTGGGCTCTTCTGTTCTCTCACCATAGCTGTGCTCTTCCACACTAGGCAGGGATTTGTAAGTCTGGCGGTGTGGGCATTCTCGTTCCCAAAGCTTTTCGTCGCAGCTCGAGTTCCTGAAGGGGAACGTCTCCAGGATACACATTTAACCATGGTTCCCCGAAGGGAACGAGACGCTGCGTCTCAGTGCCATACTTCCGGCATTCCTGCGAGCACTTGCTTCATTCCTAGAAGCTGACGCCGGTTCCACCACACATGCTTTTAAGCTTCCTGGTCGTTACGTCACCCCGCCCGTGACGTCTCGCCCATCCATTGGACTGATTACACATGTGATTCAGAGCGTGGTAACGCTGAAGGCATTCCCAAAGCATTTCGACACAGCGTCTCATTCCGTTTGGTGAACCATGGTTACATGCGTAACCTGGAGACGTTTTTTATGAATCTTTGCAAATCGCCTTTGCAATCTTCCATGGCTAAATGCGGCTAAAGTTTACAGTCTCAAAGAACTGCTCGCCACCTCACGGAAGCGAGGGGTGGGGTGGACAGCGTTCAGTTAAATTAGCATTTAAAGGGACATGCACCTAAATGGCTCACTGTGAACAGAGCTGTTTTTGACAGGGTAAAAAGGGTATTGTTTTACACTACCATTGAGACATTTTAACAAAAGTATGTAATATACTTTTCATGCTTTTCATTCAAGCACACCTCTCCACAGCAAACCATACATTTTGAGGTACCTTTCATGCTGTACTGTATTTAGAGTTGTGTTTCAACCCCTAACCCATCACTATGAGCAATAGTAATAGTGATAGTGATATGTGGCTTAGCAAGCACCTCTAATGACTGCTAAAAACTACCCAAGTTGCAACAAGCACCAAGACAAACTGAAGGGCACACACACACACACATACATTTAAACTCAAAATGAAATAATAATATTAAATATTCTGGACACAATCAGCATCAGCACAAGAACGTACTGTATATAAAGTCTGTGTAAAGTTGACAAACCAGCCCATGCAACTTTTAAATGTGTAAAAGGTAAATGCAAATGTTTCTTGGTTTGACACAGCATGAACACTAGTGCAGCAGCCTTTTACCTTGTCATCTGTTGCTGTTTTGTCTTTCTTGTCTCCATCTTGCTTTCCTAAAGGATAAAGTGTGCCCATTCAAAATATCTTTTTGGAATTAATGAATATAAAAAGCCAGTATAAACTGATTAAAATGCAAACTGTCTTCTTTTTCCTCTCAAAATACCAGAATTAGCAGGCCAATGTCATATTGTCAGGTAAAAGAGATCAGTAAGCAGTTAAGCTGGTGATAATACATTGCAGTGTTTTTGGCTCAATTGGTAGGGTGTTCTCTTTTGTAGTAACTCTGTGTTTGTTGGTTGCACAATGGGAACACATCAGTGGTCACATGCTCTGAAGTCCTACAGAATCACAACAGTTATTTTGTACAGTTCAATGGTGCACATTGCCCATAAGGAGCTATGTCATCATAGCCTACTAAGCACAGGCTTTGCATCATCATGGCAGATCCTTCAATACCCAGATGGTCTCAGCCCATTATTCCTATGACTAACTGGAAGGGTTTACCTCTTTCATGTGATTTACTGTTGGTGAAAGTATGCTCAATATGTATGTTGCCTGTTTGGAAGTTTGTTGCACCAGGGCTGTGTTGGAGGGATCTGATTTCCTGCACTGCAAACTTAGAAATGCTCAATTCTTTGCTCTGATGTTAGCACCACTTGACATCTGGGAGGTCACTACATAAGCAGAGTTGAAATTTGAGCATTTGTTTTCCTATGGGCTAGAGGACAAATGGAAATATGGTATGTCTATGATGGAGTTAGAATATGTGGAGTTCACTGGAGGTCAGGCTGAAGCCAAACTTTAACCCCACAGTGACTCTTACTAAGCTGCTTGGGATCACCTCCCATGCATTGGAAAATGGCACCGGGACTGGATGGATGAGACCCCAACTGAAGAATAAAAGTCCATTTTAGATTATTGTTTTCTGGCAGATCACTCTGCTTTCCCACCTTGCTGGCTGATTGCCTTCTCCTCAGATTTCCATCAAGAGGTGTAGAGATAAGGCCAGACAAGAAGACAATTGTGTCCTATCTGAACCATCAGTGGGGAATGCGATCATGGCCCATTCTAACATTGGCATGAAACTGGAATCAAATACAGTTTGGAGTTATTCTGGAGGAAATGTGACATAGTGAAAGTAGATTTGTTTGCTTTTAATGAGACATTACACATGCACACTGCACATTATCCACTATGGTTCACCCAGTTGCACTGATATCCCTGGGTATCAATGTGCTATTAGACCAATGCCCAGTGGCAGGTCTAGCTATCTGTGATGTCTCTCAGCTGCTTTGGTCTGTTACAGTGACTTATATATATATATATATATATATATTTCAATCATGACAACTCTCGGAAGATTTAACATGGTGATGGATATGACAATGTTAATGTATTTGGTCTTGGCGGAATAGATAGA
>NW_015639582.1:150437-151642 GCF_001515625.1 Sinocyclocheilus rhinocerous | reverse complement strand
TTCAATTCATGACAACTCTCGGAAGATTTAACATGGTGATGGATATGACAATGTTAATATATTTGGTCTTGGCGGAATAGATAGAATAGTTATTGCTGTAGTTGTATATTATTGCTGCTGCTGCTGCAAGCAAGTACAGGAACTTGCTACTGCCAATGCATATGGCGATACAGTGCCATGAGTATTTAAGACATACTGCTGCTGCACAAATAGCATAGAAAATAACCCGTAGCAGATCTATACAGGTGGAGCTGGGGAAGGTGGAGGGTTTCAGAGTCTCCCGCTTGAGGTATTCGGCCAATCACAACGCACTGGATAGCTGGCCAATCATAGCACACCTCGCTTTTTCAGACCGATGAGCTTTGTAAAAATCGACGCGTTTCAAAAAGGCGGGGCATAGAGGAGAAACAATAATGTACAGTATGTGGAAAATAATGTGTTTTTTTAACTTTAAACCGCATAAACACATTTCATTACACCGAATACACAAAATAATGTTCTTTTTAGCAGCATCATATGACCCCTTTAACTAATGACCTAAATAACTATGTGTGTCTGAGCCAATAGCTCAAACTTACCTAGGTAGAAACGCGCACTGCGTGTCGTTAACAAACAGAAATCACACTGTAGGCTGATAAATGAAGTAACCCCCAGCAACCACCTGGCTCAGGCGGCTTGAGCAAATAGTTTTAAATTTGTCATTGGTAGGGTGTTCTCTTTTGTAGTAACTCGGTGTTTGTTGGTTGCACAATGGGAACACATCAGTGATCACATGCTCTGAAGTCCTACAGAATCACAACAGTTAACATTCATCAATGTTACTGCAATGGAAATACTTACTTTTAACTTATTAATAAGCTAACAAAATAGTTGGCGAAATAATACATTACTGTACACCCTGTAGTTGTGGTGTCATATGCCCAGGATTAATTCTGTCTCAAAAACAGCAGCTGCTCATTTATTTTGATCATTTAAAATATTTATATTGCATATTAGAACAATAATGTTTGCATTGTATGAACACATCATTGCTAAATGCATGGCTCGTTCCAAGATGGTCTTGAGCAGGACACTACAGTGAGTATATTTAAATGCAGTTGTCTGCTTTTATATTAATTGTTTCCGAATTAAAATTCGCAACATAGAAATGCTGTGCATGCTGCTGCTGAGAAATATCTCAATGACTGAATGCTTAAGCAAGCTGC
>NW_015639582.1:148925-150427 GCF_001515625.1 Sinocyclocheilus rhinocerous | reverse complement strand
CCCATTACGATAGGTAAAGCTGTCCGCAATGTATGCAGTGCGATATGGCCAACGCAACAAAACCTCTGCTACTGCTGCTATGATAATATTCAGATGCTGTTGCTGTTAATGATATTCACAATGTTGTAATAGGAATTTATTGTGCGAGCTGTTCCGGTTGTAATATTTAATCAGAATTTACGAAGCATAATCTACTGCTGCTGCACGAAACCTGATGTAAGCCCTATTGAATAAGCAAAGTAATAAATGCCTATTGCACTTTAAAGAGTTAAATTTACCCTCCATGATTTATCACTAAAATTTAATGCAACTAAAGCACTTTCTGCTGCTTCTGCTATATTAGCAAAATAATATGACTTGCTATGCATGCTGCTGCTAATATTATTTCTAACCTTGCATCTGAATTTGCTATGCATGCTATAAAATTTGCTAACATTGTGATCTGAATAGCTATGCATACTGGCTACAGCACAAAAGTACTTAGAATTGCTACTGCCCCTTTACAAATAACTAAAAACAGCCAATTAATGCTTATTTCGCTTTGAAGAGTTCTATAAACTCTGTTGAATTGAATAGCAAAGTAATAAAATGCCTATTTCACCTAAAAAGTTCACTACCATCCAAGCGTTATCTTACCACTGAAATTTCATGCAACTAAATGTACTTTCTGTTGCCGCTGCTATATAAGCAACAATGATAATTAGATTGCCATGCAGACTGCTGCTAATATTTCTATTATGTCTGAATTTTGTTGCTGCTGCTATTAAAATTCACCCCGCTGCTATATTAGCAACAATTTGACTTCCTGCTGCTAATATTATTTCTAACATTACATATGAATTTGCTATGCATACTGCTGCTATTAAATTCGCTACATGCAATCTGAATAACTATTCATACTGCTGCTACAGCTGCACAAAGGTACTTAGAATTGCTAAGCCCCTTTTAAATAAATGAAACGCAAGTGATGCCTATTCGCTTGAGGAGTTCACATACCATCCATGGTCACTGAAACTTCAGCAATTGTAAGTTGCTTTGGATAAAAGCGTCTGCAAAATGAATAAATGTGAATGTAAACTACGGTCTACCTACTGCTGCTGCAACTAAACGCATGTTTTGATTTGCTATGCATACTGCTATTAATAATTAGCTAATAACGCAATCTGATTCTATGGATACTGCTGCTACGCTCCATGAAAGTACTAGAATTGCTGTAGCCCATCCATGCATTATCACTGAAATTTCATGCAACAAAAGTACTTTCTGCTGCCCCTGCTATATTAGCAATAATAATTGGTTGCTATGCAGACTGCTGCTAATATTATTTCTAACATTGCATCTGAATTTGCTATGCCATTCTGCTGCTATTAAATTAGCTAAAAATGCGATCTGAATAGCTATGCATACTGCTGCTACAGCTGCACAAAGGTACTTTGCTTGAATTACTAAGAGTCTTTATTAAACAATGAAACGCAAACAAATAATGCCTATTTCACTTTGAA
>NW_015639582.1:144485-145669 GCF_001515625.1 Sinocyclocheilus rhinocerous | reverse complement strand
GATCTGAATAGCTATGCAATGCATAATGCTGCTATAGCTGCACAAAAGTACTTAGAATTGCTATAAGCGTCTTTATTAACAAGCAAACGCAATCAAATAATGCCTATTTCACTTTGAAGAGATCACAAAATCTATTGTAAGCCCTGTTAAATAGCAAAAAAATTAAATGCCTATTTCACTTAAAAGAGTTACTTACCCCATGCGTTATCACTGAAATTTCAAGCAACTAAAGTACTTTCTGCTGCCGCTGCTATATTAGCAACAATTTGACTTCCTGCTGCTAATATTATTTCTAACATTACATATGAATATACTGCTGCTACTGCTGCTATTAAATTCGCTACATGCAATCTGAATAACTATTCATACTGCTGCTACAGGGTACTTAGAGTACTTAGAATTGCTAAGCCCCTTTTAAATAAATGAAACGCAAGTGATGCCTATTCGCTTGAGGAGTTCACATACCATCCATGGTCACTGAAACTTCAGCAATTGTAAGTTGCTTTGGATAAAAGCGTCTGCAAAATGAATAAATGTGAATGTAAACTACGGTCTACCTACTGCTGCTGCAACTAAACGCATGTTTTGATTTGCTATGCATGATGCTATTAATAATTCGCTAATAATACAATCTGATTCTATGGATACTGCTGCTACACTCTGTGAAAATACTAGAATTGCTGTAGCCCATCCATGCATTATCACTGAAATTTCATGCAACTAAAGTGCTTTCTGCTGCCCCTGCTATATTAGCAATAATAATTAGTTGCTATGCAGACTGCTGCTAATATTATTTCTAACATTGCAGATGTGGCCCCTTTAAGAATGAGCGCTCCCTCTTCTGAGTGCATTGCAATGCGGCACGAGTACACGTATGAGCGGGTATATTATTTTCTGCTGCTCATTAAGTTGTCATGGTTAAATAGGTAAGGCTGTTGACAGTATGACGTTTATGAAAGAAATTTATATGGGTTCACCTTGACTTAAACTGTGAACAACTGTGAAACTCCAACTGCAAACCAACCCCACTAGTGAGGTGTGCATCTGAAAGCGATCCGTTCACGGTTAATGTAGAAATGAATGCCCACAGAAGATATCAAAAGCATTGGAGATTGCGGGCAAATAAGGTAATCCCCAATTCACTTTACTATTCTAAATCCGCGATCCTTGACGTTGTATTCTCA
>NW_015639582.1:144057-144382 GCF_001515625.1 Sinocyclocheilus rhinocerous | reverse complement strand
ATTTCGCTGTGAAGAATTCACAAAAACTCTGTACGCCCTGTTAAATAAACGAAGTAATAAAAGCCTATTTCAATTTTAAAGAGTTACTTACCCCATGTGTTATCACTGAAATTTCATGCAACCAGATACTTTCTGCTGCTACTGCTATAAACAACAGTGATAATTTTACTTGATTTGCTATGCATACTGCTATTAACAATTCGCTAATAACGCAATCTGAAAGTACTATAATTGCTGTAAGCCCAACTGAATACACAAATAGTAAATCCCAGTTTAAGAGTGTCCTACTATTAGCTACATTGTACATGGGCTACTGATTGGAAAT
>NW_015639582.1:140852-144045 GCF_001515625.1 Sinocyclocheilus rhinocerous | reverse complement strand
TATGAGCGGGTATATTATTTTCTGCTGCTCATTAAGTTGTTATGGTTAAATAGGTAAGGCTGTTGACAGTATGACGTTTATGAAAGAAATTTATATGGGTTCACCTTGACTTAAACTGTGAACAACTGTGAAACTCCAACTGCAAACCAACCCCACTAGTGAGGTGTGCATCTGAAAGCGATCCGTTCACGGTTAATGTAGAAATGAATGCCCACAGAAGATATCAAAAGCATTGGAGATTGCGGGCAAATAAGGTAATCCCCAATTCACTTTACTATTCTAAATCCATGATGCTTGACGTAGTATTCCCACATACATGAACTAGGAAAACTGCTTGCTGCTGCTGCTAATGCTACTGCTGTTGTATGAACAAGACATGCTTAGTAATTACTCCTCACGCAAATAAACTGCGCGTAGTTTTACAACTTGTATGTTTTCTAGTTTAAAAATGTAAATCTGACGAACGCAATAATCCACTGAATCAGAGTGAAGACCGTTTACTTATCTTAGTTGTTCAGTTTCAGAGAAACTCTGAAAGCACGCTGCAGGAATCTCTAGTGAATGCTAGAGAGCCATATAAATGCAATATATATACAAAGCCTATTCGAATTTGGAACAATGTATTATATGGACAATTAAATCCAGCCCATACAAATATGTATGTGAAAAGAATATAATGCATTAAACACTGAAACGACACATACACGTATATGGAGAAAGAAAATGAATGACATATAAAGTGACAAGAGCAAAAATCAGATAACGAATGTATAAACAACAATTAACTGAATAACAGTGGAGGTGGAATCTAAACTAATTAATTATGGTATATAGACAGCAGAGAAGAGGAGAAGGTTATTATGCAGGTTCCCCAGCTGTCCAGACGTTGGAAGAAGAACCAAGCAGTTTTATATGGGTAAATGTGGCAACTTTGCCTGTTGAACTTGATGTCAAATGTGCATGGGGAAATTTTTCACCTCACATGCCCCTCAAATTAAATTCTCAATCTCGTGGATTCCTAATGCCATGACTGCATTTTACCTGCGGAATTTTGCCATACAGAGAACAAAAAATTTAACTTACCCTCACCACCCTCTTCATCCTCTTTCGGTTGTTGAGCTTCCTCCTCCTCCATCATCATCATCATCATCTTAAGAAAAGATTCATTATATTCTTCATAACAGGAAGACCTCAGGTACATGTTTGATAATTCCTGACAGCAGAATGTGACCGCTTACATTCTTTTTGTCCTCAGAACCTTTCTTTCTCTCTTTATTGGCCATGATTACACCCACTCTCAGTGTTTCAAACACCGGATCAGTACGGTTCTGCTGACCTATGCAAATGCAGTTTCAATTCTATAATTATTTTGTGTTCAGTTTATTTTGTACACATTTTATCATTCAGTCCTTTTAACGGCATTTTATGTCACAATCTTCAAACACTGTAAAATATAGACTTTATTTTATCAGAACTAGGCTCACCATACACAACAGCCATAAACATGACTTCACAAGGAACATAGGAAACACAAGGGCTATATATACACACAGGTTGAAAAAACTAACAAGAAACAGGTGCACACAATCAAGAAGTAACAAAGGGAAGCCTGAACAGAGACCAGAACTGCACATGAAAAGATGACATAAACCATGGCATAAAACATACTTGATTGGATTATTTAGTCACACTTAATTAAGGCATAATTCTCACTATTAACTACAACTTTGCCTCATTAAACACCTAATTTGCAGCACATTAATAGATAGTAAGGTAGTTAAGTTTGGGTATGGGGTTGGACAGTGTTGGGGAGTAACTAGTTACATGTAACTAGTTACATGTAACAGCGTTACGTAATTTAATTACAAAATAAATGTAACAGTAATTCGTTACAGTTACTGAGAAAAAATGGGTAATTAAATTAGAGTTACTTATGAAAATGTTAAAGATTACAAATAGGGTTACATCTGAATATTTTCTTTAAAAACCTAGGATAGGTTAAATATTAATTTATTGCTTTGTCTGTTTTTGATTTGCACTATGCCTTGTGCTAAGGCCGTTTATTAAAGTGGTGCTATTCTGATGCTTTTGATTGGTTCTCTGGTTTGAATTTGCGGCGCACCACGTCTGCCAATTACGTTAATCCACATTGCCACTAAAAAGCTTTAGGCTACTACAACCTGTCTGAGAGTTGCCACCATGGCGAGTGATAAAAATGCATTTCAGTGCTGGAAATGTAAAAATAATTTCATCCTGAAATCCGATAAGGGCGCAAATATAGCAGTTCATTGCAAAATTTGTTTGCCAGCTGTTAAAATGCTTTCAACATCAAAGGCTTCAATGTCGAACCTGAGGAAGCATCTGCAGGTATGTAACCTAGCCTTTCTTTATTTTATAAAAGCATATAGTTTTTGTTGTTAATGTGAGTGTACAGAAATAAAAACAGACCCTTTAGTTTCTAATGATATATTATTCGTTTCTGTATAATAAAAAGTGACAGAGTCGTTTAAGTCGATTTACTGTAGCTGCTAACTTATGTGGAAAAAATCCACCAAAAAGTGCCAGCGCATTCATTGACCCCATAGTGTATTCGATACCTATATTCAAAACATTTATAACAAATTAGCTAGTCTGCTAGCTACCTTTACCAGACACACTTCTATTTATGAACCCTTTGACAGAAAATATATAGCTCACATTTTTCCTCCTTGAATAAGGTTGGTAAGGTCAGATCTAATATAACTCACAAAGTCATAGAGTTGTGAAATTCAGGGCACCAACAGACTCCCCTGCCCAAAGCAATTTTACCACTAAGTTAACCCATTTTAATTTTGATTGTCGTTTTTTAAATCAGTATTTAGATTACTGCGTGATTTTCAACTGAAAAGTGACTTATGATTTGAATGATGACAATCTGCTGCAGTTTCATTTCATTTCACCCTTAACCCATCTCTTTTAGAGAACTACAGACTGGTTTCCCTTCTTCCTTTCATTGCAAAAACACTTGAACGAGCTGTGTTCAACCAAGTCTCAGCCTTTCTCACACAACAACACAGAACAACCTCCTCGACAGCAACCAGTCTGGTTTCAGAAGTGGACATTCAACCGAGACTGCCTTGCTCTCAGTTGTTGAAGCCCTAAGACTGGCAAGAGCAGATTCCAAATCTTCAATACTTATCTTGCTGGATCTGTC